>NW_009200639.1:10281-13892 GCF_000690835.1 Fulmarus glacialis
TAGGATGCCATCAGTGGGGACAGCATCTTTGGTGCTGCTCAAAGGGTGCTGTTGGTTCTCCTGGTGCTAGGATCTCCGGTAATGAAGAAGGATGTCCCCTCCTTCCTATCAGTCCCCGTTTCCGTACATAAAAGGCTATTTCCTACATGAACTGGCCGCTGCTATACTCCCAATGTTTTGCCAAAGAAGCCTTTTGAAATCTGAATACACAAAAGTGCACTGACAGACATAACTAGGAAACAAGAATCCCATCTGTAAAAACGTGCTGTAGATTTCAGCGTTCAGGTTTGCTCTTAGGCCAGAACTTGTGTCTTCTGTGTCCTGATTTAATTGCATACTCTTTTGCTAAGAAACCTTCTCAGGAAAAAAAAAAATGTTTGATTGAAACATGTTTGTTGGTGGAAACATACACGGACTAAGATAAAATATAGAGTCAAAACACTACCAACTAGTCCTGACCTTCAGTTCTACTTTAGAAATCATTCTCAAGTTCATTTTCTATGAGCATATCAACTCTACCTAATTATCAGGGCAGGTGATACAAAAATCCAAATGTATGCACGTGGCAACTCTCAGTGGGAATTTGATTTTTCACTTCCCTGGAAAAAAACGCTGAGTCCCCACAGATACGACAAAAGGTACGTAGATAAAAAGTAAAATAAAACACTTTCAATATTTGTAAGTTTGTAACATTGAAGTTGTCTAGATTTAGAGATACTGGGTTTCTATAAAGATAATAATCCATTTTTACTCTGTAAAAGTATAGTAAACCCAAAAATTCAAATATTTTATTTACTTCACCTAAAAAACAAGCAACCCATAAGTAAGATACACATAGGTTTCCCAGATTTATCCCTAATAAATTTTTTAAAGATTTATACAATTTCTACAGAAACATACAGTGTATCAAAATCTGCATAAATCAAATTTATAAAATATGTAGAAATGCATAGTGATATTATCATCAACTTACAAAGCAAGAATATGGGAATTCTTTTTTTCCAAGCCTGCTATAGTAGGAAAAAGTCATTACAGCAACAGCTTCTTACGATCTCATGTTTTGTAAGGTTTCAGTCTCACATACAGATTCATATTCACACACAGCATCAGCTTTCAATGAATTGCACAAAATACCCATTTAAAATGCACACCCGCACAATTTACGTGCCACCATTCTTTCTCTTATGCATAGTCGTATGATTAAATTAATCTACCCAACACACAAAAATGGAGTCAGTTTTCATACACACAAGGAACAAGTACTGGCACACACCCTATTTTCCTTTTTTTCCAGTTTCTCCCTCCTTTATTTTCTATTTTTCATAGCTCTGAAAGGATAGATGAGAAGTTTAAAGAAACTAGGAAAGATCCCAAACTAATAGATCAGTGCAGACAGCCCTATAAAGATCAAACTCTGTCACCAAATATGATACATAACCCTTGTTAACATCAATGGAAGCTGCATGCAATGCTATTCTAGATTTCAGGGAAGTATTTAGTCATATTTAATAGTGTGACATGTTATAGGCATAACTCTTATGAAATCAGTACACTGATGTCAACATTTAACAGTCACAAAATCTGGAATAAGGAAGGGAGGATAACTCATTTCTCCTCCACCTCTCTGTTAATTCAGAGTAAATATTTATATTCCTAGGAGAGTTCGCATGAACTCCTTTCCAGAACATTTTTAGAAACTTCTTCTTCACATTCTATTCTGTACAGTATAGCACCAAGTGGTTGTATTTTGTGTTCGTAATCCCTCAGGAAAAGTTTCCACTGACAAAAACAAGAAGAAAATTAGTATGAATAAATGCGGTTTCAGGATTTCCATTTGTCTTTTCAAATCTAAATCTGGCATCCCAACTAGTTGACAGATGTTCTTGTAAAGAATTACGTAGATGTGTTAAGGAGCTGGATTTTTTTTCCTCATTAAAAGTTTTAGTCCATCTCTAAGTGATTTCCATTTAAAATAACAATATAAATGAAGCATTGGATTCTTTCTAAGTTTTACATAATTGTGCAGCTTTATTTCATTTCTTTTTTTTTTTTTAATTTTTTTTTTATGTAAGGCATGGTTTAAACAAGCAAGTCAGTGCTTATAAATTCCTAACTGGAATCACAAGGGTGCTTACTGCCATCAAAATGTACCACATTAGTGCTAAACTTGACACTAAGCTCTTCCTTGCACCGTACACAGCATCCAGCCGAAGTAGAGCAGCCAAACTGGCAATAGAAATTTGTCTTCAGTAACACAATAATTACACGGGGTGGCACGGTTGGTCCCTACCCCTGGTGACAGCTCAGAAAAATCCACTGCATGATTTCCAACAAATGCTTTTCTTGTGAAAGAGAGAAATGAAAGAGGCACTAAATATGTTGAAATTCACCTTCCAAAAAAGCAGCATGACTGTGAGAGAAGGCCACCCTGGCTAATAACCTGTGGCAGTGCTTAGTAAGATGTAAAATTAAATAAAAATATACAACAGGTTGATAATCACCAAGTTCTAGGAAAATCTGGTTACTCCAACCTTTTCAAGTGTGTGTAAAAAAACTGCCTTCAAACCCCTGAGTGTAATCCCAAAGAAGACGACAACGCTTTTAACTATGTTTCTATGAAACATAGCTAATAGCACATTAATTTACCAACATCTTAAAACAAAAAGATGTAAACATCTACAGAGTTTAAGGTAAAGCAGTTTTGTAAACATTAACTGCGGATGATAATGTTATTGTAATAATCACAGTTCGTCTATGTCCTTCATCCAAGCCAGGAGGCTCGCAGCTGTACAAAGTTAATAATTGCAGCAGTGTTCAGGCTATTTTCAGTCCTGTACAAATTAATGTGTCAGTAGGTAGGTTTTGTCTGTCTACACGCTAAGGATGTTGTTCATTTCCCATTTTTGCGTTGCTTTACTGGAGTCACACTCTGAAATGAAAACTTGATGGAGGACTTCGGAGCGATCCAAGCACTTCCCTGATGGAATGTGAGTAAATCTGTGCAGATTCTGGAAAAAAAAAAAATCATAAGGAACACGTGTTGTGTGGGGTTTTTTGTTTGTTTGTTTTGTTTTTAACATTTTCTTCACAACTGTAATATAGCTATTTACAAAAGCAGGCTTCAGGGTCCCAGAACAGATCAATTCCATACTCATTTTACTATTTGTTAAACCTAGATTTTCACAGCCTTCATATTATGAAATGTTTGGTGTGTGTAGGTCCACTTGCCTTGCATTTCTCTTAGGCAACAAACTGCTAAGAAAATGAGCAAAACTGTGTCTAAAATGCTACCAGCCTTTTCATCTTCCATCCTGTAACCAAAACAAAAGATTAACTCTCGAGGACAGCTAACTCACTGGGCGGATCCTCCCTTGGTTAGCCCTCACATAAAGAACTGCCCAACACCAACGTTAACCACACCGGGGAAAAAAACAGCGGTAGCTTTGCTCCCTGTTTGACCGGTGGAAGGCAGGGAAGAGGGTGTGAGAGCAAGCCTGGCCTCCGCAGCAACAGGAGGCTGCCTAAGGAGCTGCAGACCTATTGTGCCTAGCACGTTCAGGCTGAGACTCGCACGCCTGGCTCCTTCCACGCCCCCCGTGCCGCCATGCCCG
>NW_009200640.1:0-29244 GCF_000690835.1 Fulmarus glacialis
TTGGAGATATTCAAAACCCAGCTGGACAAAGTCATGAGCAACCAGCTGCTGCTTGAGCTGGGGGTTGGCCTGGATGATCTCTAGAGGTCCCTGCCAACCTTGGTGATTTAGTGATTCCCATCACAGGTAGTCATGCTATGGTGCCATTAACAAATACCAGTTACATAGCGGGGACCCCTCTGCTTGGCCAGCTGTGATGAGGTCCCTGGGGCAGTGGGGAGGGGGCTGACCCATGGCCTGGCCGTGGCCGCAGGCTTTGTCCTTCCTGCGATGTGAGCCAAGCCCGGACATCCCGGCACTCACGGGTGCACGGACATCCCTGAGGGAGCCCCAGTGCCTGTGGCTGTGGTGGGGCCAAGGGAACCCCTGACTCCTGGGACTGCAGAAGGAGGCCATGGGGTGGGGGTGGAGGGTGCTGGGGAAGGGGGGCAGCTATTCACGGAAGGGCAGAGCTGGCCTGCAGGCTCAGCCGTGGACAGAGATGGGCTGGCACAGATTCACCAGGTGTGCGGGGCGAACTGGTGCCTTTGGCCATGGTGGGAACATGTTGGTTTAGGGTCCTGGCACACACAGCCGCCCTGGTGAGTCTGGGCAGGACAGACGGAGCCAAGGCTGGACACGCCGCCAGAGATGGGCTGGTGTCCCCGCATTGCGTATTGGTGCCCAAGTGCAGGGGGATGGACGCTGCCGCACCACTGACCACCTTGTGCGTGTGGAGCGCAGGTGGGAGCAGCAGGGTGGGACTGGCTGGGAGAGTGCCTGCCCCCCCGGGAGAGGGGGAACCTTGAAGTGGAAATAAATGTGAAAAAATAAACCACAGGAAGAGGTGGAGGAAAGCTAGGAAGTTTCAGAAAGTACTGCATGTTGTGTAAGCCCCAGGCCCCCTTCTCCAGCCCTTCCGTGCCCGGTCACACTGTGGCAGCATCAAGAGCATGGTCTGAAAAGGGAGAAAACCCACAGCCAGGCTGCACTGCCCAGAGCACAGAGATGGCTCACACGCTGGGTGCAGAGACCTGGTTAACTCCATATACATGCAGCATGGCTGGCCCCCTTGGCTGACAGCAAGACACATGGACACACGTGGCTGTGGATGCCCTGTGCAGGACCCCAAAGGGCTCTTCAGCTTCACCGCAGCACCAAGCCAGAGCAGTTTTGCAACATAAAGCAGGATCAAGAATGCAGAGGAGGCGAGGAGTGCATGGCTGGGAGAGGAGCCCGAGAAGGGGCTGAGACCAGCAGCAGTTTGTTTAACATCTTGGGGACCCACACAAATTTTTGCTAGCAAAAAGTCAGAAGTAGTAAGATCTTCAGTAGTGGCAAGAAATCCAGAAGTGTTCAAGAAATATCATCAGTGCAGGCCAGCACATCGGCAGGGTGCAACACTGGTTGATCCCCAGTGCACTCTGATCTGTCTGTAAACTGCCAGCACAGTTTACCAGCAGCCAAGGGAACACGCAACCAGGTGGTTGGCTGAGGGGTGGGCTGATGCTTATTTCTAAGGGATCAGGAATACCTGGAAGCTTGTACAGCCCATGTCCTGGAAAGCTTTCAGTGCTGGTAACTGTGCAGGGGTCATAACAGGGGAGAAAAGCAGTGCAGAAGAGTACAATGGGAATGGCTGGAGGCTGAACCAACGTAACTCAGACGAGAAATGCAGCAGGAAAGATTCAGTGCTTGATCACGCTGCAAAGGGATGGGGGTAGAAGTGCCTTTCCTGCAGCCGGAGCCTTTCCTGGAGCAGAAGCTCCTCAGGCTACGACCAAGCAATGCCCTTAAATCTCTGTATTCATTGAGCTGCTACCAAAACTTCTGTGCAGCCCCAAACTTCTCCCCTCCCTGGGATGAACTCATGACAAACCCCCTGCTATGCGAAGCAGAAAGCACCAGCTACCTCACCACGACTACCAGCAACTGCTAAACATTGACTGCTGCTGTTGGAACAGTAGCATTTTTACTCATTTAGCAATGTTAAGATGTTATCAAGGCCACCAGAAGTCTTTGGGAAAGCTATACATCCACCCCAACTGGGCTACAGAGAAGCAGAGTGAGACCACCCCAACCACTTCTCCTGCTCTTTAAAAGCCAGTGTAACCTAAACAAACGCTACAAATCCTACAAGTCTTGATGGTAATTGCCACATTGATGTTGCCAGGATCCTGCTGTGCATTCCCAGCATTTTTGGGAGCCCCAGAAATCCAGCAAACCCATTTGCTAACCTCTGCTTCTGTTTCACCACCAACATTGTCACCAGCTGAGGAAGCCATGTTGGTCAAGGCTTCTCCTCGACCTAAGATGTCTCCAGGGACATGGCTCAGGAAGAAGCAGAGAGCTCAGACCAGGCTGCTCCTCTGCACCCTTGCTGGACTCCTCACATCGGGGCTGGCACAATGCCATCCCACCTTCCTCCAGCCACTGAGCATGTGGCTCCATCCCTGCCAGATCCACCGCCAGCAGGTAATTCACTGCCTGGGATGAGAGCTGTGCATGAAGTAGAGGACCAGCTTGTATGGTTTTTGGTGCCCCACTGCCTTCCTAGCAGCATGACTGAATGCACTGGGGCACTCAGCTGGGTGGGCACTGGGTGTAGAAGAGAAAGCTTCTTGCAAGAAGCTGTGCCTTAGGCAAGAGTGTCTGGTGGTGGCAGGAGGACCTGTGCCTCTCCCTGGGCATGGGCACCCTGGTGGCAGGGGACCAGCCATCTTCAGGGTGGGAGGGGGGAGCCCGGACTGCAGTGGCATGGTGGGGTGAGGTGGCACAGCCTTGGGACACCCAGCACTCACCTTGGAAGTAGACACCGGAGCAAATCCTGAGGATACGGGGCAGGGTGGCGGGGTCCAGGGAGCAGATGTATTCCTGGAAGGAGAGGGGCTCCATGGCCGTGCTGCCGGGTGCTCCAGAGCACTCTGCAGAGAGGGGAGCTGCATGGGAAGCAGCTCTGGGCTTTACTTTCACTTCTGCCTGCCTTTCACTTCTGTTTCTAGCAGCTAAGTTCCCTCTCTGGCCATAGACCCATGCTGCTGGCAGCTCTCCAGCCTGCGCAGACTGGCCAATGTGCTGCTGGGACAATCCTCTTCCTGGCCCCCATCACATGTCACAGCTTGCCGTCCCCCAGTCCTGGCCCTGGTGGTGCTGATGGTGCCGAAGTTGGGTGAAGGCATGGACCCCCCAGCTCTGCCATGGTGCTGTCCTGGCTGGACCAATGCTCCAGCCTGTCCTACCCAAACCAATGCTCCAGCCTGCCCTACCCAGGCTGTCCCCATCGCACATCTACTGTGTACCAGCCTGCCCTGCCACTCTGTGGCTGGGGCCAGACACAGCAATGGTGCCGTGGAGCAGAGGGCAAGTCCGGGTGGACGCCAGAGAAAGCAAAGGGCTGTGTCCAGACGGCCCTCCTTACAAACACACAGGCACCTCCATCCTGCTCACCTCTGGGCTTTCAGATCCCACTTGCTCCCGGCACAAACATCCCGTGCGTCATGCCTTGGCTGTGTTCAGCGTGCAGAGAAGAGGGGAGTCAGTGGGTCTGGGCTGCATGTCACTGCGGCAGCATCAGCCATGGGAGAGCCAGAGCCAAATTCCCAGGCCTCCAGGACAGGCAGCAGCATCCGTCTCACTCTCCCGTGGAGATGGGCCCCGTCCTTCACCAAAGAAGCAGAGCACAGTCCCCGTGGCTGCCAGCCCCACAGGCTGTCAAGGTGCGAACGGCAGTTCTGAGAGCTGCTGCTCCTGATAAGCTTCATCTTTGTAAGGATTTTTCCTCAACTTGCCCTGTGAATCAAACCAAAGCTGCAGGCTAGGAACAGGAGCAGGATGGGACTTAATATAGAAATGAAACTCGGAGAAAAGTATTTTTAAGTAGATGATGCAGAAAACCAGGTCTCTCTGCTTTGACTCCAGCTGCGCAAGTCAGCTGCACTTAACGGGAATTTGTGTTTCCTGTTATTAGTATAGGATGAAACAATCTGAGGGACAGAGTGTGCTGGAGTATCGAGATTCCCCCTGCACAAGGCAATTTCAGCATGCCACGCAGGGTGTCATAGCAGCAGGGATGCCTAGAGGACTTCAGGCCAAATTGGCACTTGGACTGGACTATCCTTGGCAGCAGAGCAAGTCAGACATGTCAAGGACTTGACAACCTACAAGGATGGAGACCTTCCACCCCTCTGGTGATCTGTTGAAGGGCTGCACCACCCTCCCAGAGAAGATGTTTTCCTGATGCCCAGCCTGTATCTCTGACACTGTATACGTAGCCATTGGCTCTCACTATCTTGTCTGCCATTGCTGGGAAGAATTTGGCTCCACTGTCAGCAAAACTGCTCTTCAAGTAATTGCTATTAGATCGGCCTTCTCCTCCTCTTCACGACACAAAACCAGCCCAGCTCCCATAAACACTCCTTGAAGGTTGTGTGCCCAGCCCCATGACCATCTTCGTCACCCTTTGGTGATCCCTCTTCTTGAACTCGGGGTTCAACACTGGGTCCACTATTGCCAGTGCAGGCAGGCAGCAGGGATAGCTTCTCTTGATTTATGAGCCATGGTCTGGTCTCAGTCCAGCACATGGTTTGCCCTGTTCACAGCAAGAGCACAGGTGTTGCACATTTAAGAGCAAAGAGCATGACTGAGGTTATAGGGGAAAAGATATGGGAACTGCCATGTATCAGCCCCCTCTGTTCCCCAGCCAGACAGGCTGTCCCAGGCAGGCTCAGCATCGCTGCAGAAGGTATAGAGATGCTGAGCCCATGCTGATGGGACATTGCAAAGTTTACAGCTGGGCAGCAGCACACAAGCCCACGTGGAACTAGAGGAACGAACCTAAAGTTGGTGGAAGAGGCCAAACAGCAGAAGTTTAGATGCCATCAGCTTTATCATCACAAAATGGGAATGGGACACAGTGCCTGCAAGAAATATCCTTTGTACCAATAGCTGGGAAGAAAGTGTATTTTATTGTATCAAACAATGTCAAGAATCCCTGAAGGGCAGGAACAGACTGACCATGGGAGGTCAGGAAACTCTCAATATAGTAGAGAGAAGCCCCCAAACCTGCAGAACTTGTCCCTCTGGGGGTGTGTTGCTGCTCTAAGGCAGAGTCCAGGGAGGAGCTGAACAGATGTATTGCTCTGGAAATCACAGGGTTAGTTGAACAGCCAACAGCAAAGGTCTCTGCACACCAAGTATCTATTCCTCCATTCCAAAGCAGGCCCTAAAGAACCAGCCACATGCCCAGACAGTCTAAAACCCCAGTGGCAAGGCTGACTCCAGGGCCTCTCTGCAGGGAACAGGTGACTGTGGTTGATCCCAGGGTGGGGATTTTGTACAACTGAGACTTATGTTTGCAGCTGCAGGAAGAGAACAAGGGTTTCCCCAGCTGATGTGCTGGTCTAGTTCAAACCAGAAGAGCCTGGCCGCAGCCAGGCATACATGTGCTCTGCTACCAGTCTGGAGAAAACTGGGGTGGGGGACAGGGAAGAGAAGGAATTAGTTTAAAAATCTAATAGAAAAATATGTCTAAAAGTAAAAGGCCACTTCAGGAACCAGAAAATACAGTGGCCTAAACCGGACAGCTCAGCAGCCCATGGTTCAGCATGTAACAAGCTGGTCGTGGTTGGAGAAGATACCAAAGACTGTTTACTCCGTGCTGAGGTTTCCTCCCAGGGGCATGTGATAACCTAACACCGAGCAGAGCCGGCACAGAGGAAAGATCCAGCGCTAGCGCAGCTCCCCAGAGCTCTGCTCATTGACACGGTTCTGGCCCAGCAGCCCCGATTCCCAGGGCAGGCGAGCGATATAGGGAAACCTGCTCAAGGGGGATGCTGATAGCCCAGCTGCAGAGCATGGCTGTGAAAGGGCAGCTGAGGACTCAGTGTGCAAACATCCTTGGGAAGTCTGGAAAAATAAAAGGGGTCATGGAGGTGTCCCAAGCCCTGGACACAGGTACAATGAGCATGGAGATGGACAGCAATCATGGTCAGCTCAAAAGCCCACTGGCTTTTGCCTGAGAGAGGCTTCTAGGAGCAGGTCTCCAGGCTGCTGAGCTCCACAGCAAAGAGCCAGGGCTTGGCCACAGTGAGACAGAGCCAAGGAGAAAGCAGCATCTCTTCAGGGATGGGGAAGAGCTGCAAGGAAAGGGGAGTGAGGAGAGGCAGAGACATATTCAAGACAGCTCACTACAGGCCAAGGGGCTGAGCAGCTCTGCTTTGGGGCCAGCAATGCCTGCTATCCTCTCCATCAGTGGATGGGTGAAGGAGATTGTTGCTTTGCAGATACCCAGAAGCACATGTAACAGACCCATGAGGTTTGGTATGCCTCTGGGAACAACAGAGCAGCTGTTGGAGGAAAAGGCAGCAAATCCCTCAGGGCTCTGTCATCCCAAACACAGCCAAAGCACTCAGCTGAATAAATGGGTGGAACATTTTCACTTCTTCCTGCTTGCCACCAGCCTGGTGCCTGCCTGCCCACTCTGCCTGCAAGGAGAGGGACTGGCCAGCCACCACGGGGCCCTGAGAATTGCTGCTTTATTTCACACGCTAACAGAAACCAGCCCATCCCCTTCCACGAACAGCCCTCACTCCCCTACAGCAAGCAGGCACTCCACAAGGGCTGAGGAAAGACCATTCTTTTCCCATAGCAGACATTACGACATCAGCCACCCAGGGTCTGACATCAGGATGGCTTAAGCTTAGGCTAGACACACGATCCCTTGACTGAGGGTCCTCTTTGTGAGCACCGTCTCCACCTCTCTGAATTCAAATTCAGAGGTGATCCTGCCCAGCAGGTGCCCCCTTCAGAGGGGTCCCCCGTGACAACAGGGCAGCATATAGAGATGCTCCAACTCAGCAGCATGTGCAGAAGAAATCGGAGCACCAAGTGATAAAACTGCTCACCCCAGGAAGCAGGACCCAGCTCATTGCCAAGGCCAGAGGAGCTGTGCAGCAGAAAGACCAAGAAAGAGGGAATGTCAATAGCAGAGGGCCCTGATGGCACTGCAGGGTCATGTACAGCGCCTTGATGGTACTGTCCATGTTTGCCTGTCGAAGCCCACAGGCGCTTCCCTGCCATTCACTTCCCAGCCCTGTGCTAAGGCTAACCCGGCACCATCTCTCACTGCACGAAACGTCCTTATGCTCTCCAGGGTCAGTGTCTATACAGGACCCAACTGAGACGATATCTCCCTGCAAAGGGATCCTCTCCTCCTACTTCAAGCAATCATGTACCACCATGGGGAGCAAAGCACAGGGTGGTGGGTGAGCCAGGACCTGCAAGCAGTTGTTTCTTACCCTGGTGAGGCTCTAACAAGGGTGATGAGGATGGACAGTAGTAGGAGCAGGGGACTTGCATCAGAGGAAGTTGTCACCTTCTGCCTCATACAGTGAGCCAGGAAATGATGCAATTGTTTTTTTTCCCCCTCCAGTTGTGCATTTGCCTGAGCAGAGCAGAACACACCCGTTGTTAACATCATGCAAAAATATAGGTGAAAAATCTGTTGGAAGATTGTTTGCAGAAATTCAAATGCTGAACTAGGCATGAGCGATGGTCTTGACTCAGATTCTGTTCAGTAGCAAGCAACTATAAAGCCTACATCTTAGTACAATTAGTTCTGTTCTGCATACTGAGTAACTGAGATAAAGTTGTTAAGAGATAACAAGAGAAACATAAAACCTCTCTAACAGATGGGCCCAGTGATATTAAATGAGGAAACTGGTGGCTAGCAACTGTCACTAGTCAGAGGGCTATTCCACATGGTTGCCTTTTGCAAAAGACAGCCTGGACAGAAATATACCTTTTACTAGAGATTGGGTATTCGTGTAACTGGTTATTCCCACCCCCCACCCAGTCCCCCCAAAAGAACGCCACATAACCCAAGAGGAAGCAATAAGCACACAGCAAATGATTCATGTAAGTACACAAGGTTTGTGTGCTCCTAGGCTGATGACTAAGCATCGCAAGGGAAGAGCAAACAAGTACTGCATGTGAAGGAGAGCTCTTTCTGTAGTTTAACAGCTTGTCTGAAACATACACGCTGTGCTGTCTCCTGGCATAGAGGAGGCCACTGAAGAGATGTTCCCGTGCATCGTTTCAGCTTTCACTGAGCTCGCTGGCAGATCTTGTGCGCAGCATCTCATAAGAGCATTTACAGCCAGTCCATGCAGCGCAAAGAGCTTTTTGGCAGCTGATGCTGGCAGGAGACAGGTAAGCTTTACAGAATGATAATGGTCACTGAACCAGTGGTTCCGTCTTCTCCAGTTAGGACTTGCTGATGGTATCCAGAGTCCTGCATTTCTCTTGAAAAGATTCAAAGCACACTGTAAGCTACCTCCCTGCTGCTCACCATGGCTTGTACTCCGTACCAGATGGAGATGACAGTTTTTGGTGACCCTGACTGAGCCCTGGGCAAATCTCTCTGCTATGCTGTGCCCTAAACAATGCTTCAGCACTGAAACAGCTGCCAGCCAGGCTCTCTGCCTTCGTGGACAGCTCCTGTGAGCACAGGACACCCTCCCTGCTGCGCGCAGGGCTGTTAGCTGCCCTGCTGCTCCCCAGGTCCCCACCGTAGATGCTCAGGGAGACACAATGATGTTCTGTCATGTCCCTACTGCTCAGGTGACAGCTGGTGGGTAGAGCTACTGGGAAAACACACCACTGGTTTCTTATTCTCACCCACAGGGTACCATTCCATCCCACATGACATCAGAGATTTTATTACCCTTTATTTCTAGTTTTCAAACTTCTCACCTGGTCTTGTGACACTCATTTTCTTACTCTGCCCATTTTAGCCATTACCTTGGTCTCTGGACAGCATTCCCAGGCTCAGAGAGGCAAGATGTTTAGCTTTCAGCACCTTTCATTGTACCAGTCCTCCTACCCATAGGGTTTAGTCTCCATTTCCTTCATGTGGTGTGGCTGGAAGAAAGGGTAAGTGAAGCAGAGACACGGAAGCAGAGGCACTCAGGGACAGGCAGATGATTTCTGTGCTGTAGGACAGAGAAAAGCTCCCATGGAGAAGCCAGGAACAAGCCTTGAACAGGCCAACTTCAGGTCATGGGGATGAAAAAATCACACCAATCATGAACAGCTACAGGGAGCAAAGTTGTCTACCTGCTCTTCTGGTGTCCAAACTCAACTGGGGAAACATAAAAATTGCCTAAAGAAGTTGCCTTGCAGGGCATCAGATAGACAACTGGAGTTTCCATTGATTTTAGGCAGTCCCCAAGTCATCCTCACTGCTTGTCAAAGTCTTAAACTTTGCTGTTGTTTGGCTGCAGCTGGGGGCCTGAAGTTACAACATGCAGGAGGTCAGAGCTCCTCAAACAGAAGCAGGAACTGTGATCCCACAAGTAGGGCTCCAGACAGACAAGCACAGAAGACGTGAAGTCAGGGGATCACATCAGCTGCTAAGATCCAACCAAAACTAGTCTCTCAGCCTGAACCATCCTCACCTTGAAGGTTTGTAACACTCCCTGCAGTGGAGCACAAACCTCTGAGTTGTCAACAAGCAAGAATTATCAGAGCTACTTCAGGTATCAAGTTGAAGCAGGCAGCGGAACCACTGCCTAAACAGCCCATTTCCAGGCTTTTCCTTATCTTCAATGAACCCTGAAATTATTGTCAAACTAACTGAGTACTCTGGTAAGACTATATAGGAGAGGTTAATAGAGAACGAGCTCCTGCTAGCTCTTCAAGTTATAAACACAGTATTTTTACAAAGACCCTGGAGAAAACTGGTTGTGCCTCCTTTCAGAAAGGACTTGCCCTGGGGTGATACGGGCATAAACACACCATTGCTTACCCACCAGGAGAAATGCTGCTTCCACTTCCTCCAGGCTCAAGCAAGGGAAGGCCTCTTTGACATATCTAGAAATAGGTGGGGAACCTCAGGCAGGAAATGACCCATCACAGCCAAGATATGAGTCAGAAAAGCCTCTGTGGTCAGCCATGACTGGAGGTGCTAGGTTAGTCCAGTATTGCCAGCCAGCTCCTCAAAGGCCGGCACACATGCAGGCAGCTCCCCATCTGGATGTCTTTGCAAGATGACAGTAAACAACTTGGGCCCATGGCAAGATGTGTCAGAATGACCAGAGCAGTACTTGGAGCACATCTAGTATTTAAGACTTCCTCCTCCTCTACCATTCTGCGAATGTGATTGAAACCTCTCACAGATGTATGCCAGACAGACAGCTATGTAAAGAGGGTGGACAGCAAAGATTCAGGCTCTTTAGCTGCTTCTCCCTTAAAGCTTCTCTGAAGGGGACATCAGTCCTGGGAAATTTGTAAGAAGCAAAAGACAATACCGAAGCAACCATCAATGCTGCTGGAAAGCTATTGCTTTTGTGAAGCAGGCAGGACCTCTGAGGGAGGCCGGGGAAGCATCGTGGTTAATCTCAGGCACTAACATGATGGTAGTATGTGAGGTACCTCTTACTGTTTTACTGGTTATGGGACCTTCAGGGAAGGCTAATTTTGAAGACTGTGACCCAAAACACACAGTTGTCTATCCTGAACTCGCCACAATCTTACTTCACACTCTCCATCTTGCGCTAGCATTCCTGTCCCCTACACCAAGCAGGTAGGTCCCAATGACGTCACATAGCTTGTATGAATGAGGAGCTTTTCCTGGTGTTGAGCAGAAGTGAAAGCGGAAACTTTTTTCCCCCCTTTACCTATTAGTGCTAGATTAAGACAGAGTTTTGAGATGAAAGAACCTACAAATTACCAAAGTATTAGACTGCTTTTGAAAAAACCTCTTAAAACAGCATCTGACCTCTGAGCCCCGTAATAGCCATTACACAGCCCCATTTTTTTGGCTTGTCCTAAGCCACGTCTTCCAGTTCAAGCCTCTACTGTGGTCTTTCCCCATGCCATTGAGTGTTTCAAAGCACTTGGTATAATTGCACAAGCACACACTTCAGCTGGCACACTCACCTGTTCTGCGCTGGAAGCTATTCCTGCTCTCCTAAAAGACCCCAGGGAAAAGTCATCTCCCCTCCAAGAAGTCCTTCTTTCAGGCATGTCGTCACAGGGTCTAACACATTAGTATCTTATTGAACACCACACTGGGAATAAAACAACTTCTGTCAGCTCATTACTAACTCTCGGGATGCCTGCTGCGTGCTGCACTCTTGTATTTCAACACCAAAAGAGAGAAGAGGGGTTATAATGACAATCCGGTGAATGCTGCAAGGACAGATGTTCCTGGAAAACACTGTCATTATTCTTCAGCTCAATCATTTATTCAGCTGCAAACTCCTCTCCATTCCCATCTCTGCATTCCACATTGCAGAGAGTGCTTTAGATTGTCATGCAAGTTGACTCCTTTTTAATACTTCCTTTAATACAGGAAATTAA
Organism: Fulmarus glacialis; assembly: GCF_000690835.1. Lineage (NCBI taxonomy): Eukaryota > Metazoa > Chordata > Aves > Procellariiformes > Procellariidae > Fulmarus > Fulmarus glacialis. The sequence goes on from NW_009200640.1 coordinate 11,341, forward strand.
GTGCTAACCACACCAACACTTAAAATGTCAGACCACAAAGTTAACTACTTAACCTGTACCAACTATTTCTACTTATGGCAGATCAGCAGCTTGCACATGAATTGTGAAGATTCAGCCTTCTGCTGACATACAATAATGAAAATGTAACTTCCCCAGCTGCTTAAAAGATATTGCTGGATTGAGAAGAAATACTGGATTGAGAAGAAATACTACTCTGTAGCCTAAATATTACTAAATTCAGCAAATTTTGGGAATCCCTCTCAACCCTACACTGCAGGCACCACAGTTATCTTTAACCAGGTCCCAGTTTACTGTTTTTTACTACCGCTCTCCCCAGTGAGCCTAGGACAAGCTGCAGAGACAAAGCGTGACAAAGGATGGTGCACTTAGACTGCCCAAGGCCACTCTATAGGTCAGAGGCAGCAAGCTGGGCAATGAGAAGAGCAAAGGTGGGCTCTAAAGTATAACTTTTGCAGAGAGAGGATTATGCCAGAACCAGACAAAACTTCACTCAAAACAAAGGTGACTCCTGTTTAAAATCCACTGTTAAGTGTTACTCTTGTGTGCAGAAGTGCGATGCACTGCAGCACAAGGCAGCAAAGCAGGTCATGAGCAAAGAAGCTGGAGCAGCTTTAAAGCTGCAGCCTGAGCCAGCCATTAAGAACAAGACCTGCAGCAATAGCTGCACTGCCATGGCAGAAATCTTTCAATAAGCCACAAAACAATGTACAGTCCCAACTGCAGAAGTATAGACTGGGAACGAACACACTACACTCTCCAAACTGGCAAAATCTGCATTTAATTTACAACATAGTAAAGGTTACAGGTAAAAAGCTCAACAGAAAGTGTGAAAAGGCCTATTACATATTACACAAGTGTACAAACTTCTGTACAAAGCCCCTAGATGTTACACTGTCCCCTCCTGTACTGGCCAGCTATGGCCCCTAAGCTCTAAAATAATGAGAGCTTGTTCAAACCCAGGGAGGAGAAGAGCTTTAAAAAACAATGAGCAGTAAAGCTTCCCTTTTCAAGAAAAATCTTGCAAAGAGCCACTTGCAAAAAACCAAAACAACACCGCCCCCCCCCCCAAAAAAAAAAAAACAACCCACAAACAACCCCAAAACAGAAAAAAAAGGAAGAAGAAAACCTGTTCAACTTTTACTTGCCCTAACTAGTCTTACCCTAAAGAGTTGCCTTCATAAAGCAGACTGGCTGGAAAAAGAAAGTTTTACATACCAGAAAGAAGCAAAACTAAAAATAAAGGGAGAAAAATTTTAAGAGTCAGCATGGAGTGTTTGGAAGCAGAATGTCTGAGGACTGAATCATACTCAATAGCAACTAAACACAGAGCGGCACAACTATATCATGGAGAAGGTACTGTATTCATCCATATAATAGTTTGAGCTAGATATGATGATGCAGGGAGGGGAACAAACCAGTCTCTGAAGCCATCGCTCTTGTAAATGGGGTAGCTACTAGCTATCAATAACATGATAGAAGCAATCACTCTGCAGTCGCAGAAGTCACACTGATTTTGGAGCATCTGTCCAAAACAGGTCTAGTGCATACAGCACACAGATGCACTATAACACAGCACTGCTCCAGCAACCATCAGATTTTCACAACACTACTTAGCCAGGTAGTACTGTACACAGTGAACAGCTGGGTATACTAGTGTCATTTTAGTGCACGTTTCCTGGAAGAATCCCCCAAACAACAAAGGAATGTGACTACGTAGCTGAAGTGAATTATAGAATGTAAAGAAATACAGAGTATATTAAGAAAAACAGAGCTCTGGCCTTACCTTGTATAAAGTAAAGATACAGTGTCTGAATACACAGGAATCAGATTTTGAAATCTAAAATCAAGGATTTGAAGGGCTAGAGCAACAATCCAGATCAAGCTTCTCATTTTATTCAATGGGAAAAAGTGATGAAGTAGTCAAAAAATGTAATATTGTTAAACCAACTTGTGCACTGCTTTATTCAAGGCGAGGCAGATTCTCTACTGAGAATTCATATTCTAGCTTTAAGTAGCACTCAATTCTCACCCACTGTTCCTAGCAGTCAGAATAGCGTGCAGATTGTGGTTTTAGTTGTTAAACATGCAAGTCCTCTGACACTGCTGATGGCTGCTCATTTTTATGTGTGTCTTGTTGCATCTCACATATACTCTAAACTCACAAGTTCCATTTGCAAATAAAAATGAAACTGTTTAAGTAAAAAGGGCCACCAAGTTTAAAAGAAATTCTCCTCTGTGTTAACTCCACCTTAAGTTATCACAGAGGACAAAGTCAACACTACTTTGTTGTTTATTGTTTGTACAGTGTAGATAGTGCCTATCCACCAGCCAAACGCTCCTACGCTTGTATGATGCCATTAGCACCAACACAAGCTCAGATGCATGTGTACGCCCCTTTATCCATCCACACAGCACTCCATCGTACAATACTGGACCACAGCTAAGGAAGCCCACCTATTTCTTGTCCATCTCAACTCCACGTTCTCATTAACTATTGGGATGCTGTAGTGTTTTAGGTGGAAATTAAAACAAGCTGTAGCCAAACAAAACAAAAGATAATGCCCCACACTGGTGGGGTTTTGAAAATGTAAAAAATAAAAGCTGACCTATATTTTGCAAGTTTTAGAACTCATACCAATGGGATTTCTGAAAGGCTTGGCCCCACAAATATTTACTTCTGATACAGGTGACCTGCTATGAGCGAGTCCAGCAGGAACAACATTACTCATAGTAAGCACGACACCTAAATACATGAATTTGAAGGGTCATGCCATAAATGATAATTAAATTGTATGACTCTGCCCCTTCAACTTACGGATCAAAATTCAGAGTAAAGACCTCTGGGGACAGTAATGGCTAAGAAAAGGCTGCCAGGTATTTTGGTTCAAAAGGATATGGGAGCTGTATTTTTTTTTTCTTTTAAACAGACATATAAAAACGTTTGAAGACAGATCTTTAAAGGATGTTTCACTTCTCCAATCTTGGTATTACATCTGGTTAGGACACTGAAATTTTAAAAAGACGATACTGCACATAAACAGTTTCTGGAGTTCGTAACTCCCACCCTCCCTCAACAAAACCCAACTCAGATCAGTAGGGAAGGGGTTGGCTTCTTGCCCGGCCATGCCTCCTTTGCGTATTTCTTCTTCTTGGGTTCATTCACAGCTTCAGGATTAAAGACAGCAGGGTTTGGAGCTGGGTTCATGTTAACTGTTGAGGGCACAACAGGAGTCAAGTCCACATCTGGGGCAAGATTGGGGTAGGGCATTGGCAGACCACCAATGAGTGCTGTCCCATGGACGCCATGCGATTGGGAACCTGCCTCATTGTGAGTTGGGGGTAAACCACCATATAATCCTCCACTGTAAATTGCATACGTCGTGATGCAGAATCATCTGTGGTCAATGAGCCTGGATTCTCCAACCGTTTTTTCTGTAGATGGAAGTATTTAAAGGATTATTCAAAATACATGAAACAAGCAAGCTATTTAAACTGCATGCCAATGTCATTTTCCCCAAAAAGGCACACAGACCAGCCTCATATAAAGTGGTTACAGACCACATCCCAGTCTTTGTCCCAGAAGATTTCCTCTGGGTTTCCTTGAAAACCACTTAATAAACTCTTAAAGGTGCACAATGCAGGAAGGGATGACAGAAGTTGAAGCTCAGGTTTAACTTAAATCAGGTCTGAGCACCTCTTTACCTCCTGTACATGCTTGCAAGTCTTGAGCTTGTCCTGAATGCAAGACCAAGTAGGTCTTTAGTCAGTAACACCGACCCTCCTTCCCGCCACAGTAAGAAACCGCAACTTCTAGAACACTTGAGTGATTTTGTCTAGCTCTTGATCATTTGAATCTTCTCCTGCAGTCTGGAGTTTATGTAGAATTATCCTTTTCCACATACATTATTTAGTGTATACCAGCAAAAAGTGAAATTGCTATTACACTGTTACTTAGCTACCCTGAAGTTTTGCAAACCTTCCCTACTCCTAGCATATTCAAATCAAACATAGCACTGGCAACACACTCATCTTGGAGCAAAGTCTAAATCCTGCTAGTTCTAGTAGACAACCTTATGAAATCTTTAACACTTAAGAGTATTTAAACAAACAACCTCTTATTTTTACTTTTTATTTTCCACACTTCCCACAATTTTAACTGATGCCTAGAACTACCATACTGAATTTCTGGAAAGTGTTTCTTTTTGGGAGGCAAAAACATTGCCATTGATCCCATGTGTTATTAAAGAAAAGAGCTAAAGCTGGATTTGAAGGGAAATGGTCAAATCTGCTAAAAAAAGACAATTGTGAAACATGAACATGACTTTTGCTTAACAATAAAACACTTCCCACCACAGAACATTATGTTTCTAAGGTGTAATTCATAAAGCAAGTTCATCAATGTAATGTATTAATTAGAAAGTTGGGAGTTATTCTGTACCTTAACAGGGACTACTGCTGTCTGTACCATGTTCCTGAAACGCCCAACAGAAGGGTCCACATCCTCTGTAAAGGCAAAACCAGTGAGGCTTTCAGTAAGAATACAGGAAAAGATAGAACATCTGTCAGGTGAAGGAACCTACACGAAGAATCGGCACATGGACCTTCTCTTCTCAAAGCCAGCGCTCTAGTAGCTCTCAGTACAAGCACGGCCAAATAAAGAGAGGAGCTAAGGGGACACCTAGTGGCTTTGTCTCAAGGTGGGCTCATCAGATACTCTGGTAAGAAAGGCTTCCCCGCAAATGGAGAATGGGGAAAAGGGACAGATGGATGGCCAGTGTGCACTGACCAGGGAGACTGAAGTGCTGGGCTGAAAGCTGCTGCTGACAAGGCACTGCACGTGCTCAAAGGCACAATAGCTAGCCCCAGAAGTCCTTGGGGGACCTTGAAGGAGGAGTCAGAAGAAAGTCTGAAAGTCTGAAAAAATTACCTTTTTGTAATGTGAAAGACTGCTGTTTACATTAGGATGTTCTGAGCACTAAATTGCATAACCTTATAAATCAAAATGGTTATTCTGGGTGGTATATGCTGCCAAACGAAACTAGCTCCAGACTATATTTTAAAATGCATACTCATTAATAAGCTACTCTTATTAATAGGAATATTATCCATATAAAATATCATTAATAGGAGTGCCATTAACATAAAACAGCTAAGGGAGAAAAATGACTAATTAGGAATTGGATACATCTTCAGAAGCGTTGTTTTGAATGAGAATGACTTGTTTCAGATATGCAGACAAGTAGCAAAAAACCTCTGACCTTGAGACAAATATCCATTAGGCAACAGGTAAGGAAAGCGTTAAGGGACAGATGAAAACCAAACAAGTTCAGTACCCATTTAGATTCTAAAGAAGGCAAAAAATTTAAAACACTTTCCTCCTTTTGGACCCATGAGATCTTTCCAACATCTGACAGAATTTTGAAGAATGAAGCTGAGTGATATCCCTGTCCTGCACAAATCATGCAGTTATTTTACAGGTAGAAGAGAAGAAACAGAGAGAGGTCAAAGACTTAAGCGAGACATGTAGCAGCTTCTCTGAAATAGCAGATCCCAAATATTGACTGCCAAATTTCTGTTCTCCTTATCCATATGCAGCCATGAGGAATCCCTATGAGAATACTAGAAAGAGGGCCTTACAGGCATCAACTAAAGATTAAAGCAAACTACTTACCCGGATTGATGATTTCATCATCATCACTGAATGTCACTCTGGAGTTCTTTCGTTTTCTCTTTGGTCTCTGAATATCCAAGTTCCCTTCCTCAATGGTTAGCGTGGAAATTCTCTTGTTGTGGGCTGTATTAAACTCTGTCAGGTTCTAATGACAAATTTGGAGACGAAATAGTCTGATTTAATCATGTGATCATGCATATCAAAAGACCAGAGCACACTGTTTAGCTTCAAGTTTAGACCCCTAGGAAGAAAGAGTGCTCCAGTGCTGCACAGGTTGCCCAGAGAGGTTGTGGAGTCTCTGTCTGCAGATATTTAGAACTTGACTGAGCACGTTCCTGGGCAACCTGCTCTAGCTGACCCCACTTGAGCAGGGGGGCTGGACTAGATGATCCCGAGAAGTCCCTTCCAACCTCAACAATCCTGTGAATGCCACACACACTGCTTTCTCCCTCATCACTAGCTAACTGTAGGAAACAGGGCAGCATTCACTGTTATCTGGCAAGGGGGAACAGTGTGGGAAATCACCCCTCACCTGGGGTAATGGAGAGCACGTACCCTCTGCAAGCCTTTGTGAGAAGACCATTGGAATAGTAGGATTATTAGGTCACTGATTCTGGGAAGCAGCATGATCAGAGGCTTATCATGGCAGAACAAGATGGTTTGTGTGTATCTGCCAGCAGAAGACACCTCAGACTATCTTCAAGGCCAAGAAATTAAGCACCTGAACCTAAGCAAACAAGTGGGAAATGCTATCTGTTTAGCTGGAAATGCCATCTTGGTACAATGTGCCATTGTACTCACGTCAAGTTCTGTCTCCTCCTCTGGCAGGCCCAGCAAGCCCTTGAGCTCTTCATCTTCACCGCCCATTTTCTCATCTCCTTTAACTGCTGATGGCAGTGTCTGGGGCTTCTCTCGCAGAGTATATGCCCGTGTAGAAGCGCCAAATGAAACCGTGGAGTCGATGGGTATCTGTTGGGGTTTGTGAGGTTCCAAACGGATATGACCCAAGAATGTGCCATGTGCTGAGAACATCAAAATGCAAAGTAGTCTGTTAGTCATCAGCTTGGGCTCACAGTATTCGAGTTCAAGTCTTGAGAAGTTCAGAAACTGTACATGGTTGCTCCAAGATACAAGTCACTGAGGTACTGCTGAAAACGTTAGCTATGTACATTTTACCTACCATCTCACAAGCTAAGACAACACATATCAGAAGTCCTCAAAAAGTCATGCAAATAAATGATAAACACCATTTACTTTCTGGATTCTTGTATGTCCCAACGTACCATGTCTGGAATCATTCCCTCAGTGGAAAAAACAGTATGTCAGGTTTTAGATCTTGGGAAACGACCCTCAGAAGAGAAAGCTTCATTAAAATTGTGAAGGGAAGGCCAAGACACTTTCCTCCTCTCCCTTAGCCTCTTAAGAGTCTAGAAATGTTTTAAACACCAAGTGAAGCAGATGTAAGCTGACTGGAGCAAACATTCCTTTGCTTCTAACCCTTGCCAATCTTTCACTAGGATGCTAATTCAGATTATAGTCATCTATCCACACAGTGCAAACAACAACAAAAAAAGCAAAAAGTGTCTCAAATGTTTAAGCACTGAAGTATCATACTTCTACCTCGTTAAATGTCACACTACTTACTGCTGTTTAGATCTATGAGGAAAACCCTCTTGAGATGTTTGTGATAGACCAAGGCAGCATGGACCCGAGAGCAAGACTGGTGGTCAATGGTAAAATCGCACAGATCAGGATTTCTCCCAAAGAGATAGTATTTCTTCTCATCAATTATGAGTTTCTGAGGTAGAATATCAAACAGAGAAGCATATTAGACTCCTATAATCTTTTGGATCTTCCTGAAAAAATTCAAGAACATGAATAAACAGAGCAAATTCAAAACAAGCATCAACATCTAATCAGTATTTCAGTTTTGTCTGACGCTGTTCAATACAGAAACTCAAATCTTCTCTCTGTAAAATCAGAACAGCTGAATATGGAAGAGTCCCAGTTATTCCCTTCTTTAACAGCCAATAAAAGACAGCCTGGGAAGGACAATAACTCTTCAAAGCACGAGACTGTCTCATACAAGAGATTCTCTCTCACATCTGCTCCCAATGATTTTTACACATTCCTCGAGGCAGATGACCTTGGGCCTTGTCTAAGCCAGGAATCTATGCTAAATGATCTCCAGTCCGATAAAGAACATCGAAATTATATTTCTGTATAGAAATGGACAAACAGGAGATGTCAGACCTTTATAATAAAGATGTAAAGCTATACTGAATATGTATGGTGATATGAATCCACACTAGCCTATTCAAGCCATTAATTTTAGGCATTTCTTCTTAATTCATCCTAGATCTAATCTCTTCTTCAAACAGGATCTTACATACTGTAGTATCAGTTACATAAACCATCTCTGAAAAGCAAAGGAACATGTTGACACAGTCCTACAGTATACACAGCATATTTCTATTAACAGACAATGTTGTTGAAAGGAACTCCTTGCACCTAAATGCTAAAGTACCTAAGCAGTGCAGCCTTCTTTCTCACTGTATCCCAAGATCTTAACCTAACCTGTGTTTTCCTGCTTCCAGTGCACAAGTCAAAGGCTGGTAATGCATTACAGATTTGTTAACAGATGGCTTCTCCTGCTTTTTGAAACATTTACCAAAGCCCACACAACGTTTCAACAGCATGATCAAATGAATGCTGATGATACATTTTTCTATCAGAAAAAACCAGATCTTAGTTCAGGAAAGCATTGCTTTCATGAGATGGTCTGAGCTGAATTAACATTTTGCCTGCTAGAGCACAAGGATTTCTCCCCTCTCCCTCCTTCCATTCCCAGCTATACAATCCCCTCCCCAATTGCACTACCACACATCTGAGCAAAGTTTTCAGCTTGCAAAGCATTTTTTGCTGCGTTAGTCTACTACTGTTTTAGTGGACTGAATCAGTTTGCCTTCAGTCAAATGTGTATCCCAGCTGGCTCTAGTGAAGCAATGGATTATATGCACTAGGACTGTGTGATGAGGAAGGACCTCCCTTCCTGGCAGCAGCATTCATGTCAATCAGTTTGCTCCTCAGTTTTGCCAGCTATATAAATCACATGCTCAGCTAAAGTATCAGAGTAGTTACAGGTAGTTGGTTTGAGGTTTTTTTGAGCTATCAGAAAGACTGACACAATGAGCACCTAGACAGTTACTTATTCTGTAGCACTACCAAGTCATACAGAAAATAAGGAGTCAGCTTGGAATAAGACATAGTATTTATATTCCTCTGACTTATCTGCAAGCATAAAAATCACATGGACCTCATTTTCTACTACAAATCACCTTGCAAAGTTACATCTATTTACCTGCCCACCAATTATGAACTTCAAGGCTTTTAGCACTGCTGCATTCTGAATGATTTTTTTCAGATTTCCCCCCCCCTAGATGTGTTCCACATTTTCTAGGTTGGATTTCTCCTTGTTCTGCTGAACATTTGTCAGCCCCCATGCTGCAAGTTCTCATAATCTGGTATTCAGTAATGAGTATTTAATTTATTTCTGTATGTTTATTCTCTCTTTTAGGTCACTAGAAGAATTAATTGAACAACTCAACTCCATACTAGTATACATCACAACGACTTTACAATTAATTGGTCCCTTAAGTAATAATCTGCTAATGTCTTATTCCCAACTACCCAAGGAATACATTTTAAGCACAATTTCATGAGAGCAAATGCTTTGTGAAATCTACTGGCTTACATATTTTGGCCTCCTTTCTTTATTTTAAGAAAGATTTAGGTGACCAAGCTGTGTGCATATCCATCAGCTCCTGACACCCACTACTAAACCAAGTAACTTCTCAACCAACTGGCCAATTTCAACCAGCGCTACAAGATACTAAATTTCAAGAAGTTCTGGGAAAACAGTTAGATAGAATGACAACTTTATCAGTACCCTCAGTGATACACAGGCTGGCAGAAAATCCACAAGAGCGCCAATACTTAAGACTTTAGCTACAAAACAAACAAACAAAAAAAAATCATCTTTGTGAATCGACATCTCACTTGATAAGACAGGAATCACAGCTTAATTAGCAATTCACCTTCAAGTACATTATCTGGTGACAAATGAGGTGCAAATGCAAAATGCAAGTGATTTTTCTCCAATTGGCACATTTAAAACATGCAGGTGTCTCCTCTGAATCTATTTGTGTCTGGTGGGGAATAGCATACCTCGAAGCCTCAGGATAATTCAGATAAAATCCCCAAGAAATCAATATACTGAAACAGTCTACTGGATTCTACTCCCACCTGGCTACTTTATTATCACTTTCTGTCTCTTACAAATGCTGGTTTTCACAAGACCCTCCCCTCAAAATTAATCAGAAAATACAAGCCACTGATAAAGAGCTTAAACTAGTACATGGTTTCCTCAGTCCTTTCTGGTTGAATATTATTTCACTTTTTTTTTTTTTAAATTCCACCTGTAAATAGATCAATCTCCTCCCTGTACATTTTTCATGCTAGCGTACTTTTGTTATGCTTTTCCCTGCAAGCGTTAACATCTATCATTCCATTAGTCTCACTGATATCTTCCCTTAAGATTACAGTTGTTTCATCCAGCTACTGATCTGTGACTACCATAGTGTTTGTTACAATACATCTTTTGAGAAACGCTGGTTAGGTTTTCTGGGGATTCAACTTCATAGCAATAGATTTATGTCCAATATTACGCAGCACCTTACTCATTCCAATCAGTTCAGCACTCTAAGTCTTCCCAAATTCAGTACCTTTGTATTAATGAATTCTATGATTCCACTTTGTAAGAAAGACCAGCACTAACTTTTCCTTTTATTCTTGTGTATTTGAAAAAACATCCCGTGTAAACACAACTCTGATACAAACAAGTGGATCTTCAGAAGCCGATTCATTACTCCACATTTCAATGCTAAGCTCTGCAAGCAGTTATCTCACGATTTCAAGTGCCATAAAAATAGGCCCAACAATTTCTCATTCTTGTCCACAACTGAAACCAGAAGTGTACCATAAGTTTTCATTTGCACCCATTCCACACAAAACAATACCATTCTGACTTTGACAGCATTTAAAGAGATTTTGCAAAGACACAAACGAATTCATAAATTGGAAATATTGCAAGAAATCATCAACAGAGTAAGTAATTTTATTGCCTTTACTTCAAGACAATGTTTCCAAAATTTTCTGTGCCTCTGAGTTATAACCCGGTGTTATCCTTTATACACTGAGCTTAAACACTTCATGGCTTGTTTTAATGTTGCACTTTTCAGACCCAGCAATCACATGGTGTACCTCAGACCTCTGCACAAGACCTGGGATACGGATGGCTCGGTTAGTATCAAGTGCTCAGTAATCCACAAGATTTAAGAATGTTGTTTCTTGGTTACTGCTGTCTACCATAAGACACAAAACTGAAAAACTATTTGCCATACGTACCAAAAAGGGAAACAGATGGATCACAATGCAATGCTGTTAATTTGTTGCACAGTTCCCATACACAGACACAGTACATTGTCTCATGTAACCACCACAGTGGACTTGGAGGACTTAAGTCATCACCTGTATACAGTGTGCAAGGCCACCAAGCAACTATGCAAGCAGGCATGCATGCTACACGGAACAGTCTGCTAGAACTTCCCCACCAAGCCAGCTCTTCTGATTCTTACTTCAGCAGACAGAAGCACGATAGCAAGACCTCTGTGCTACACACGTAGGTGCCTGTGCCTGGTCACCGCTTGCTACAGCAGTCAGCACACCTATTACACACCGAATGACAGGCAAGCTGTACCTCACTGATCTCAGTAACACCGACAGCCAACATCAGATATTCAGGAGGTGAAACACAAACTCTACAGTCATTCTGTAACCTCTGTGTGGTCACATCCTCTACTGAACCTCGGAGTACTTGGATAGTGGACTAGCAACGTCTCTTAACAGTGCTCTGCACAACAGCAAAAAGAACCACTTTTAGGTTATAAGAGAGTTGATGATAGGAAGAGGGAATCAGGATGTTTGTACCACCCACTTTCCCAATGCGGACACAGACCCCAGGCTTACAAAGCCAACTTGGGCCTCCTGTAGGTCCAAAAGCTTTGGGCAGCCCAGCCTCAGAGTCTAACACCACCAGGACGATACTCCTGACTATCAATTTATCAACACTAAACTTGCTCATCCATTGCCAAAACCAATGGTGCATCCTCAGCTTTCATATGGCATTTTGTTGCTTTTTTTTCCGTCCTGACCAGGACTCCCACGATAGACATTTGCCTAGCACCTGAGGATTAATTCAGCGGAGAGCTCCGTATAAACTCTTTCATCCTAAAGCTCTATCTCTGTGCTCAAAAATCCAGAAAAAACACAACAAGAAAAAACTCCTCTCACAGAATAAGTCTCCTAGGTGGGAAGGCTGCATTATGTTTGGCCACCTGCCACATACCAAAAAAACCCAAAGTCACTGCCATTTGGCTTTGCTCACTGAATCTCATTACGTGGCCTGAAAGAAATACTGGAAAACCCAGTGCCAAGTACAATCCTTTGCCCGATGCTGCTGCTAGGCTGGCAGTGAGAAGGCTGAGCTGAGAAGCAGTCCTACTACAGCTCTCTGATCTCCGAAAATGATTCTGAACATGTAACAGTACCATGAGAAGCAGAATACATGGTCCATGGTTTGAGGACAAATGCAAGGGTTTGAAAGCTATAGTGCCTAGAAAGAGCCAGTTAAGGACAGCTCCAACGAAGTCCGAGTAGCAGCTATGAACCAACTCAGCCATGTCTTGTATGAACTAATGAGCTACTCTGAAGATGCAGTAAATGTGTGTTAGTATCTAATTCCTTTCAAATTAAGGCTGAGCAAAGATCTCTTTTAGGCTGGCTTTGCCATTTTCTGTGTCTTTAAATCCAGAGTAAGAGCACTCTCTCAAAACAGTTTGTAAAACCAGCAGTAATGGACTACAAGGAAAAGCCTCATTTTACTCGTTTCTGGCCCGGGAAAACACAAGTTTATTTGTGAGATACCTATTCGTGACATCTCTATCTGCTTTCCTATGCAAAGTATATTCTGGTAACTTAACCAAATTCTAAACAGTAAATCTCTTCTGCTAGACACCAGAAGGAACACTTAATACTGTCTGATGCTCCTGTGGTAGCATACATAAAAAAATAGCCAAGATTTTAAGCTACCTAAATCTTTCTTGATCTAACACTGAGTTCTTAATTTTCCAAGTTTCTGTTCAGAAAATTGGGCTCAACTTTGCAAACTTTTGCTGCCCAGAAACATTTCTCTGTTTCAGTCACCTGCAAGTCAGGAGTCTCTCCACAGCTAAAATACATGCACTGGCTTGGGTCCTCTCTGTCAACCATGTTAAAGAGCCTTTTTTTTTTTTTATTTATTACTTTTAGTGTGATACAAGACAAAATATGAAATAGAGAATGAAGTGGTATGTATCAGACAAACTCCTTTGCTGTAATAAAAATAACTCATTGTATCTGTGCTAATCACAACACTGTTTGCAGATCCAGAATATGGGATGAAAAATCATACTCTATTTCATGCTGTAGGACAGAGCAACAATCCTGTAAAATACAGGATGCCTAGTTAGCTTTACTGTAAAACAAAATTAAAAATAAACCGACCAGACAAGTATCTCAAACAAGCAGTACAAAGTGAAGAGTTTTTACTCTTACTCTTTTGTATTTGAGATTTCTTTCCCCATGTTATTCGAGTTTCTGCTCCTGAAGTTCCTAAAACAAGGTGCCTTCTGGCTGCAGTCTGATACCTCCTATAAAAGTAACTTGTAGGGAACAAAATGTCAACTTTGGTCCAAAATTAAGTTTGGAAGAAATAAGGTTCTGCAAAGTATCGAGTTTCCCTTACAAACATCTTATTTTTTCTCTCTCTTACTAGGACAGGTTTAATATTTAGGAATCGAAGTGTCATTGTTGACATAGCTGAGCACTGCAGTTTTGCATCCCTTCAAACGGTGCATCTAGTTGGAAGATAACTGATGGAAGCACTGCCTAGTACGAGACAGCCTTAGAGTACAGGCAAGGGAAAATTCACTTCATTCTGAAGTTTCAGAGTAAACCAAACTGATTTGAAAATAATGAATATGAAAGAGAAAGGAAATACTTATGAGTAAGTGAGGAAAATGCTGGGAAACGTTCTACTGCTGGTGCCTATGTATACAATACACCAAATACATACAAAACCTATTTTCATACCTCAATGAGTTTGTCTCCTTTGACTACATCCAGATGTAAGCCAGGTGGCGGTTTCCCTGCCCTGGAAAATAAAGAAAGGAAAATATAATATAAAAACATTTAATAAAAAGTTTATTGGTGTTAGAGCTAATACTCTATTAGAACTACAGACCAAACCTACACAAATGTAAGCAGAATTATTTTGGGGAAAATATGAAAATACCATAATTTTCTCTTCCTCTCTGCAGATTCCTTCTGACAACACATAAAACATGATTTTTTGCAATAAGAGTTAAGCTAACAGGACATGAAGCATTTCAAGCTTTATTTCTCCAGGTGAAAAATAGCTAATTTACAAAGTGAACAGAGCAGCTCCTAAGAGAACATGGTATGAGGCCAGGAAAAGGCTAACAACTAGAGAAGGGGACAGGCTGGGACTGTTTGCTTAAGGGCCTGCTCAAGGGCTCTGTTTTCTCATGTTAGCTTCAAAACAGATCTCTACCCTTAGCTGCTGAGCGAAACGGAAACTTCTACCATCCTTCCGCTCTAGGACTGGTAATGGCAAAAAACTTGAAAGGGGCTCCACACACACCTGTAATATTATAAAAATGTTGGCCAATAGCCAGCTTTCCTCCACACTCACCCTATAATCAAACTTTCCTACCAACTCAGGTAACATGGAAGAGACTATAGTATTAGATGGCAGAGGGACCCCTACCCTACGACAGTACAATCCTCTTCCACCAAATTCTCAAACAAACAGCAACTCAGTTCCCCCAGCCCTATCGCTCCATCCCTGCTCACCTCCTGTGAAGCAGATTCACCAGTCAGACAGCATTATTCCCACTTGGGCAAAGGGAGCACAGAGGCACGTGGGACTCGGCAAGGCACAGCAAAACAATGCTAATAGGCGCGAGAACCCATGAGGATTAGCAGCATCAAAAACATATTTGGTATTTACAGTGCTCAAAACCAGGACACCCGTGTGGTATCAATACGCTGCCCTTCTCTAGATAGGATATTTGGCTGTTGACAGCAAATGATCCTTTTCTGCTCAGATGTCTAAAAATCTGCATCTCTAGTACTTCTTCACTGATAATAGCACTGCTGCTTGTCTCCATGACTGGACCAACTTTCTAGGCGACAGCAGTGACCCAGTTCTCAGCTACACTGCTGCCCTTCTGAAGAACTCCTTCCGCAGAGGAGATCACATTCCCATTTACTGCTTTGCTCGCTGCACAGAACAAGCCAAGAGAACAGTGACAATGGGTAGCGACATTCTCAGCATGGATGGAGAAGAAAGAAAGGTCACTTGTAACTGAAGTTGTTTGAGAGGGTTAAATATAGATGTTCATGTTTCTGGGATGTGCCTTACAATTTGAAGGTTTCTTCTGTGTCCCCAGGTCATCTGGTTACTATACACATGCTCTCCTAGATAACTTCATACAAGAACACAGTCCTCTATTATTTCTACTTCATTTCTTTCTCAAGTATTGCACAAGGATTTTTCATTGTTGCTCCAAATCCATTATACTAGCCTGCTCAGATCTCTTTCTGGCCCTTCTTGAACATGCCAGTTGGGACTTTCACAAGTTTTCTTACCAAGCCCTTCTCTAAGATTGTAGATAGTACCATCCTAACAAAGTAAGATGGGTATGGCTGATATTGCTCATCCAAAAGAATGAGAATCAAACAGCAGCAGCAAAAGCAGAGGATGCAAAGCCCCAGGGCAATCTGCTAAAATGGTGACTGCTTCCTAGAAATGGTATTACAGTGGTGTGGGGGAAAGACCAGCAAGTAAAAATGCTCCCAAAGAAGATACACAGTCTGTCTGATGAGTTCTACAAGTGACTTTTCCAGTCACTCCAGTACAGCTATGGGACTGCCTCCTAAGTTTTGCTCTAGGATCACACAGCCAGGCTACACCTGAGTATTGCTGTCTCTTCCTGTGCTCCCCTCAGATCTCAGCTCTCATTTTTCATTGAAAGACAGGTTTCATTCCTGGATTCATGTCCACTTCTCAGTGTTTCCTCTTTCTGCCCCTGAGCACTGGCAAACTTGTTTTTCTCCATTCCACTGAAATTGCCAAGTTCTAGTTACTCTGCGACACAACTTTTGATAATTTTCACAAAGCCTGCCTTACTTTCATCAAACAAAAGCTGCTTCCCCCACCTTTTTTTTTTCTTCCAAATAGGTAAACCTTTCAACAAATGAACTCTACAAGCAAGCCTACTTACTTACTCAGTCTGGCCTCTGCTTTTCTTTTCAGTGGTCTCTTCCTGGATACTCAACGGTCAGACCGTCCTAAAAACATTTTAGCAACATCCTCAACGTACCTGTTAGGTCACAGGAAAGCTCCCAAGTGCTCTAGCACAACTACTCTCCTCCTCTGTAAACTGAATCCTGTCTGATGGTCATCTTTTGCCATATACAATCTCTGATTTTTCATTATCCCCTCTACTTTTAGTTTCACCCTTGCTGTTATTGTACTCTGCTTTTACCTTCACCTTTGTTTTGAACACAGAACAAAAGCCCAGCAGCAGCACAAGATAGTGCCTTCAGCTATGAATTAAGGTGCTTGAAAAATTTATCTATTCTGTGGCACCTTTTGAACTGAGAATCCTTTGTAGACAGTATTTCCCCCATCTACCTATGCCTACAAAACACTGAACACAGTAGGGCTGTAAATACTGATTACAATACCATCAAAACAAACTAAAAAAAAAAAATTTCTGGTACAGAAATTATTTAGTCTGTCCCTTTGGAACAAACTAAATCAATGTTACAGCTTAGGCTGCTGAAGTTAGATACCTGAAAACTTTTAACGAAAAAAGTAGAAAGATCTTCCAGTTCTATATTGAAAACTAATTAGTTCCAGAGTCACCAAAGATCAGAAGTAATGGCTGTATTTGGCAGTATCAACAACCGCCCACATGCTCTGCCCTACCAGACCCCTCACCTCATACATCAAGGAAATAAAACATTGAAAGGAAATCTCTTGCAAAAATCTAGAAGAAAGTTTGTTAGAAAGTTGGTACTGTGCTGTTAAAGGAGAGCAGTTTTTTCCCCTCTTACTTCCAATATTAAAAAAAAGTCCTCTCCCACTAACTAATGTGCTAAAATATCCACTAAATTAGTCTCCCTACACTGTTCTGAAGGATGGAGAATTACTTGAGGCCACAGACTCTCCTCTCCATAGAACACATACAGACAGCAAGGCTTAGCACTGCTCCAAGACAAATGATCTCACATCAGAACTTGGCTCCAGCACAAGT
This sequence comes from Fulmarus glacialis, assembly GCF_000690835.1. NCBI lineage: Eukaryota > Metazoa > Chordata > Aves > Procellariiformes > Procellariidae > Fulmarus > Fulmarus glacialis. Next base: position 28,537 of record NW_009200640.1, read on the forward strand.
GCTTGCGTTTGAAAGAGAAACAAGAAGCTGCTCTGTACCTTAGATTGCGTATCACAGTCCCCACTGCCTGAACGTCTTCTGCTCCCTTTAGGTCAGCATTCTGCAAGTGACCTTAAAATAAGACCTGTGAATCGACTCATTGTTAATGATCGCTAGTTCAGTAAGTTTAACTGAGACAAAGTATGCTTAGACTGCCTACTGAATCGCCAAAGGCTTACTTGGGAGAAAAGAAGCCTTACAGAGAATTAATGAGGCTGATTGGCAAGGAGAACATGACCATAACAGTATCATTAAATGAATTCTCTGGATCAGAGAAGAGGTGAGAGGACATCCCACACTAGAGATTTTCTTCACTAAGAATGAGTCCAAGGAACTCAAAGAAGTGTCAGAATGAGAAAGTTTTTGAGAATTGAGAAAAAGAAGTAACAAACTGCAAACTCCAGATGGTATTTAGCCAAGCATTTTAAGAGACACAAAATAGAAGTTTTCTACACTTAACAGTTTAGCAATCTATTGCTTAAACTACCCTCACTATCAGATAAATGAAAGTATCAACTGATGATGCCAATTTTAAAGCATATTTCAGGAGTGACGTGGAAACTACATACAGTAAAGTTCTGACTGCGAAACTGGTAGAATAGAAGAGAATATTAAATTTCAGTTGGAAGGGACCTACAAAGATCACCTAGGCCCTCTGCCTGACCACTT
>NW_009200640.1:29367-36290 GCF_000690835.1 Fulmarus glacialis
TTCCTAATGTCCAGTCTAATCCTACCGTGGCGCAGCTTTGAACCATTCCCACGTGTCCTACCACTGGATACCAGGGAGAAGAGATCAGCATCTCCCTCTCCACCCTATGTCTCCTCCTCAGGAAGCTGTAGAAAGCAGAGCTGTAGGAACTGTATTACTGAGCAGAACTAGCAGACAGATAGGAATTGAATAATAGCCAGACCAGAATAGAGTCATCTAATCTGCACTTCAATACTCAACAGTACTTATCCTTTGGAACCATGATGATATGTGGGGCATGACAGTTCTTCCAATGCCAGCGAAACATTTTTCTTAGATAAAATAAAGATAAACCTTGTTTTGAATTACACATAATCTGCTCCTTTCGGCCTTCGTAAGAATCCCAAGACGACAATGATCATGCTGAAAGAACGTCTTGTTTGACAGAATACAACTGAGCACTGAAATAGTTTCTGTTCTACTTAAGATGAGTTGAATGTCCTGGGAAAGGAGTTAATGTTGTCTCTGGATAAAATTGATGTTTATTAGCAAAATCAGTTGACTTCTTGCAAGAGAAAGTGGGCATATTCACGGATGATGAGAAATGAGTAGGGAATTGAGAATGTTGTTCACTACCTGTACAACGGATGAGGAGTTACGAAATGGACTGTTTTCACACTCAAAATATTCCTAATGGGATGTTGCATTTTTGGGTTTTGGGTTTTTTTTTGTGTGCTTTGTTTTTAGTTTTTTTTTATTGCAAGGTGAACTTTCCTTAAAATGACACTCTTCAAAACATGCATACAAGATGTGTACTATTTACACAGTGGTCCAAAAATACTGTATTCATGTTCCTTTAGACGATTTCTCTTGTAAAATGAGAGCCCTATTTAATCAAGAAAGCAGTGCTGCTTCTGTATGACTTCAAGAACTCTACTTGTCTTTTACATTCCCGTGGAATTGTATCAGGCAAATCAAACCGACAAACCCAGAGTAAGGAACCTTTTGCAAAAGAAAAACTACCTCCAGTAACCAGTATCAGGTGTCTCACACAGGGATACTCTCCCAGTTTCCAACAGTTACCAACTCAAGGACTTCCTGAGCCATAGTTGCTATCCATTTAAATAGCTATATACATAAATTGCTCTAAGAGCCCATGTAAACTTAATGCATTCACTGAATCTTACACAAACAATTTCATAGATCACCTACATATAGCTGAAGCACCCTCTCCACTATTTGGCCACAAATCTGCTTGCTATTAATTTGATTTTGCAAACTCTAGTTCTTCTCAAAAGGACAGCAAACACTTGTCTCCTACAGACTTTCTGTTCACTATTCAAGACACCCAACATATCTCTCAGTTGTTCCTCTTCCAGACTGAAGAGGAGCCTAGGCTAACCATCTGTAGTACAGCTTCCTATATCTTTGATTGAGATAATACTTAAAATAATACTTGAGAGAAAGAATTCACTTGGTTTTTGACGAGGCAGGTAGTATCACACTATCTACCAGAATTACTGGAGACAACCAAGATGATGTAAAAAAGGCTATCAGTACTTTTTGCAAATGGTCTTATGGAAATTAAGGTGTGACAGGGAAAAGAAACACTAATCCATGAGGGAATGTAAATGCTTAAGAGTCAGGAAGGAGCAGGGTTCTGCAAGGGCTCTGTGATGTTTATATGCAGTCTGGAAAAAAGGAGCCAACGAACAAATGAGAAAAATCACTTACGACAACTGTTATGCAGGAAATTCAAATCAGACTACAATGCTGCAAATGAATCTCATGATACTGAACTACTCCTTGAGAAAACATCCTGGGGAAAAAACAATGAAAATTAGCATTCTTGAGTGCTAGTACATGCTAGAGAAAGACCACCTCAACCACATAAACACAACCAGGAGCTGCGGACTCCTTATTGCCACTCAGGAAAGATCTAGAGCCATCGTGACTATGTTCAGAAAGAATCAGAGGAACACTCATCAACAGTTGACAAAGCAAAGACATCGTAAGGAAGAAACTATACAAATACAACGTTTTCATATGTTGAATGCTGTATTAGTTCTGGTTCTCTTGTCGAGAAGGGCACAAGGATGGATGGCTTCATGCAAAGGAGAAGAAAAAAAAAAGGAGTACATCTCTTCAGAAGCTTGGAAAAAACCAGGCAAGTATCCATTCCCTTTGTCCTCTTAATGAAAGGTACAAAACTAGAGTATTCATTATTTCTTGAAACACAAGCAGCAAGGAGCCCTGGATCTGAAAACAAGGAGAGTGTCTTTTCCACCATTTGCATAATTTGTAGAAAGAACTGTCACCCAGTGTTGTGGAATTAAACTTTAAGTTAACAAAGAAAAATTAGAAAATTTGTGGAGATTAAGTCTGGTGTTAGTTGTTAAATATGACCACCCAGACAGAGTCTTCAGCTCACAAAACCCCTTTGCTTCTGATGGCCAAAAGCCTAGAGTTCATACAAGAGGACGGAATACTTCAGGCTCACACATAAATTATTGGTCACTACTACAATATGATAGGAAACCATCTGGGCTGTTGTTTTCAATTAGTACAGCTGTTTTTATGCTCTTTTCTATAGAAAGAAATCAGAATAAAGAAAATTCCTCCTCTTACCAAGATGTTGGTTGAACACAAAGTTGTTGCTGATCTTGTGCACCAGTGATGGAAATGAGTCATATGTCTTTCTCAAAGCACAGTGTACACACCACAGAAATTGAGACCAAGCTAGCTCTGGAATTTGTTTAGGTGACTGAATTTCGACAATACAAGGAGGCATTATGACAAAGTTAAGGCCAAAATCTTTTGGGTAATTATTTTAGCTCACACAGAATGGTTTCTTCCCATGTGAAAGAAGATGGCTGGATAAAGAGCTGACTAGTAATTCTGATCCAACCTTGTTATGTCTGGAGAAAATATGATGGTTAGGGCATTTGAACTTTAAAAAAAAGGCAGATCGATGGGAGGCATTTATGATTTCCTCTACTCTTAGAAGCATTAAAATAACTGTCGCCAAACTTCCAGTTGTAAGAAATACAGTTTAAAAAAGCTTGTGGTTCAAACTTGATGATTACAGACCTTTCCTGAACACAAAAAATTGCACTGTGTTTTAGGAATATTTTCTAGAAGATTTCTGATGAGGAATGTAGCTGCTTCAACTGAACAAAGCATTCCATTTGTATTAAAGCATTTGCCCAACTTTACCTTGGCACTATGTACGTTTTCTTGCTACAATGCAGTTCCACACAGAACTAGATTTTACTGGTTCACTCTAGTTCCCTTGGTTACTTACTCAGGAACAAAGTCTCCATGGAATACAGTGAAATTTGGAAATTGTATACAAAATTCAATTCCTGAGAGCAGGGCCATAAATATTCTATTAGAGAGAACTACAGGTTTTATGACATCAAAAAAAAGAATTCAAATGGCACTGAATTAAATAGGAAAATTAATATTAAGTAGTGAGCAACAATGCAATGGTTATTTGATAAGATTATTCCTACATTTTCAGAGTGAGAACAGGTATGTTGGAAGTGTAATTTACCTGTAGAAATCAGAGGAAGAAAAGACAGGACCTCCAGAATCAGCGAGTCCAGCCATTGCAGGTCTTGCTGTAACCTTTATGCCTACCAGGACGCTCTTCCAAAGCCTTGTTATTCCAACAGTTCGATCAAAAATTTAGGCTGGAAATCAAATCCTTTAATTTCCATCCTAAATTTTTTGTTCTTTCCCTTCAGCTATAAAAAAACCTCCCCAAAACTATCGCTCTTTAAAAATACTTTAGCCACTGAAAACCAGTGTTGTTTTTATTTTACTAGACAACTAAAGCTCTGTTCTGTCTCAAAGTAAGATTGCTGTTTCCCCATCAATGAATTTTCCCATTGCATCTGTTCCAGTTTGAATTGAGCTTTATTCAATACAGGTAATAGACTACACATTTTCATCAGTGCCTTCTACAACAGCACTGACACTTCCCTACCTTACAAATAGATATATATTATTACACGTCAAGTAGAGTATTAATCTTTTTATTTATTTTTGAACAGTTATATATTACTAGTGATTGATGGTCTTTCTGTGATTAGCCTATGTACTTGTGTATATGTCCCTTTTATTTCTGAATATGAACTTGTGTCCTTTTACTTCTGAATAGTGAGTTTCTGGCTTTAAGAAGAAGTTCTTGTTCCTAGTCCCTATTTTCCATCTTACACTTCTGCATTTTATCTTGTTTTTACTCTTCTAGTCTTCAAATTATACCAAAAAGACTGGATAATTACCTGGCCTCTATGTTGACCATGCTTATATCTCCAATGAGTATGGTGGTCACTTTTGTCAAGGTAATTAATAAAAAAACCCCTCAACACTAAACGGGTCAGCCCACAGACTCTATTCACCTGCTACTGCCTCCGCAAAGTCAATTCCTTATACACTCACAGTTCTTGTACGAACACCTCTATTGCTTCCTAAAATGATCGTTTCCTGTGTGTTCTGAAAGAAATAATCTTGAAGAAAGCTGGTTCATCTGACAAAGTCAGCCTCTGGCAGACATAGTACATCTATTTCCCTGCCTTGAATAATTAGTTCCTTCACAATATAGTCTAGCAGCTGGACATGGTGAAGTTCAGGTTTTCTGACAGTAGCTACATGTATGGACTTCTCAGCCTTATAGAAGACACCAACTGCTTAGAATGATTAGTAATGAAATATTTAAGAGGGATGCCACTGAACAAAACCAAGTTCCAGCACAGGTTTTTAAAAGATTAAAACACCTACAAGCAAAAATTCTTTCTGCTGTATTAGAAACAGAAAACTGTGTTTCTTCAGTTTTTTCACCTTGTGCTCTACAGGCCAGTCCACTGCTCTGTGCGTTACGTCAGGATGAGTCTGTGAGGAATCTGTATAGATTATTTCTGCCATTGATGGCAAACCCTCTATTGCAGAACTACAAAGTAATGGGAAAAAGCAGGGACAGACAGTCAAGAAGAGGAAGAAAAGCCCAAGCTGAGCTTAACCCTGGAAGGAGCATATTGAGTAACAAAAATAAAACATTTCAGAAAAAGAGGACAAAGACATTAACACTTTGGGATGTGATGCTAGCTAGAAGTACCGAATAACAGCACTGAAGTTTTACAGATTAGCTGACAGTATCTCTTTGACAAGGCTATGATTCAGTGTTGACGTGCCAACTGGGTTACAACAGCGATATCCAGTTGAAACTCAGCAGCCTCACTGAAGTAAGTCCTACCCAGTCTAAAGAGAAATTTTGAGCTGTAGCTATTAAGGACATAGACAGGACAACTTTAATTCTATTGTGTTAGTTTAAAATTAGGTCAATTATTTAGGTTTCTAAATGTGGACTCAGAAGCCTAAATTTAGCACTTCCTAAAAATCTTGGCCTACGTTACTACTGTACACACCTTCAGGCCCAACTTCAAGGACAAGGCGGAATTTCCAGAACTCAAGAGCTCATCTTCTCCAGAAATTTGTGTACAATCGTTGCCAGGAATAGCTTGTTCTTGGCTCAGAGAAACTGAAGAGGAACAATGGTTGCCTTTAAAACATACTATTACAAATGTATGTACATTCCAGAACAAGGTTGACATCCCAGCTAATGCTGTGTCAAGATAGAGACTAAAGAAAGATTCACAAGCCCAAATGCAGGTTAAACAAAGGACAAAAGGAAAGACAGGTAGTATCCATTAAACATCTGACAGTCACCTCAGAACTACACCCCAGACCATTTGTACCTCATGGAAATTACTTTTACTCACTAACACCACCTCAGAAGAGATGCAAAAGTCTTAATAAAAATAGGATATGTAATTGTTATCTAAAGACATTTTCTAACCTCATGGTATGGCTAAATTTTAATCCACAGAAAGTACTGGCAACATCTTTATTCCAATTTTAAATACATAGCCCCTGTCTTTGCTAACGTGTATGGAAGACTTACAGTACATGCATAAAGAAGTACTTCCATAAGCAAGTACTACTAAAAGACAGCATTCATTATTTTTCATCTGTCTTGAGCTAGTTTAACTGTTGGAAACACAAGAAAAGAAAGAATAAATATTTTATGGACTATGAAGAAGTAACCTATAACAGCATAAAAACTAAATCAAAGCCAGAACTTAAAACAGATGAAAACCTTGAATTTCAGTAGAGAAGTCTTTTCTGGAAACTGGATACTAAAACACTAACCACGTTAGGAAAGAACACATACAATGATGGAGGCAAACCTCAAAAGCATGGGCAACAATTTAAAGACGAGAGGAAAAAAAAAAAAGCTACTTCTATTGATTATATTTAAGATATATTTCTCATATGATTGGTGTTTGCAGTCCCCAAGGCAGCTCTACTTAGAGGCAGAAAAATAAATTGATAGGTAAAGACTGTGACTTTGATTTTAATGCAGGTTGATAAGATTGAAAATAATTCACTACAGAAGCAGCTGCTACTGACCATGAACACTCTCTGCAACTCCTTGTTTTTTGGTCACCCACAGCTCTCCCTACAAAGATCTAAACTGCTACCTACACAGAATACTTTTCAGTACTTGCATCAGACATCAGGATCCTGCAGGATATATTTACAACTAGACCTTCTGGTAGTCAGAGCTTCATATAACACCACTATTGGTCCAAGCCTGCTACTGCAAACCATTTTCACTCTGGAGAATCCTACCTGTGAAAGACTCACCACTTATTCAATATCATAACTGTGTGCTCTTTGATTTGCTCTGAAAGAAATAAATACTTTAAAACTGTGAGCTAGAATCTGTAATTCAGTAGATGCCAGTGGAAGTCATGTAAAGCTTTAACATGAAATACATTCTACTTTTTTTTGCAGACTAGAAAAATAAACCAGAAGTAAGTAAATCCACCTGGTAGGAGAGTTCCTCCCTCCTTTTGGGTGAGGCAGTGGAATACAAC
>NW_009200641.1:0-4745 GCF_000690835.1 Fulmarus glacialis
GGCGAGGGAGGAGGGGAGAGGCGCCGGGTGTCACGGGTGCGTGAGCAGAGGGATGGAGATGGGGTCTGGGGCTGGCCGTGCAGGACATGGAAATCCTCCTACAGCACCGTGAAAACTTCTGCGGTTGTTCTGGGTGATGGGCCAAAATACCTTGTCCTTCAGCACCACAGACGTTCAGGCAGCCTCATAGCTCCTGGCATAGCGTTTGCTGGCTCACCGGGGACACATTTGCTGTAAAACCACACGAGTTTTACTATTCTGCTGAAACTCGGCAGCATGCGCATCCCTTTGTGCTGCAGGCCTCAGCAGATCTTGCATTTGGAGGCTGAAGATGTTCTGGTGCCAGAGGGTTTTTGTAGAGAGTTGTCTGAGGAGCTATGCCAGGAGAGTAAGTTTTAAAACTAATCCACAAAGAGTAACAAACCACCGTGAGGAGACAGTAGTCACTGAGAGATTTGGAAGAGGTCAGTTAGGAAGATGCTGTGCTGTTGAATATGATGTATAATATGTTGCTCGTATCTGCTTCTCTCTTGGGTGTGGATGGTGGCAAGTATGATCCCTGTTCGCTGAAAGCCAGTATACCTTGGCTTCCTTACCAGGCAAACTGCAAAATTGTAAAATTAAATTGTAGCAAAGAGCAGAATTAATAGATGACATATGGACAAATGCAATATACTGAGGAGAAAATCAGCATAGCTTTTTTAGAGCAGGTTGTGTCTCAGAAACTGGTGAGGAGCCTTTGAGGAAGTCAGAGACCATCTGAATAAGGATGATGTGTTTTATATAGCATGCTTAGATTTCCAAAAAAGATTTGACAAAGGCTCATAAAGCAATTAAGCTGTCACAGGATGAGAAGGAGGATCCTCACATGGATTAATAATTGATTAAAAGACAGGAAACAAAGAATAGGAATAATGGCCCTCCATTATTAGTAACTAGGTTACTGGTGGAGTTCCAGTGGAACTGGTAGAACCTGCATTGTTCCGTTAATGTGGGGCATGGAAAAGGATGTGAATGCTGATGTGACAAAATGTGCTGTTGATACAAAAGAAGTAAGAATAGTGCAAATAAAAGCTGTCTGTGAAGCACCGCAGAGGTATCTCACAATGCTGAGTGACAGGACAATAAAATGAGAGAGGGAATTCAGTGTCAATGAGTGCAAAATAATATACATGGTGAAAAGCAACCGTAAGTATATGTATACAATGATGGGCTCTAATTACCTTCCATCAGTCAAGAAAAGTATCCTGGAGTCATCATGGGTAGTTCTCTGAACACTTCAACTCAGTGCTTAGGAGCAGTCAGAAAGACAAATTGAACATCAGAAATTAGGAAGGGAGTAGAGAACAAAACAGAAAGCATTACTATGCCAGTCCATAAATCATGATGTGCCCACATCTTAATTGTTATATTTTATCTCAAAAAGGATAATATAGAAGTAAAAAGATGCAGAAATGGATGAGTGCAAAAATGGATCAGACGTGAAATGAAAAGTAGGTGCTAAGTAGAGAAGATCTTTTCTAGTTTGGAAAAGACACGACTGGGTACAAGAAAAGTCTATGAAGTGCATGTGGTAGAGATGGTAAATTGGGAGGGTTTTATCACAGTTGTTCGTAAGACAAGAACTGCATGTCCCAAAAGCGGTGGGTTGGCAATTGGTTTTTGAAACAAAAGGGAATTCTTTTTCTCACACAGTGCAGTAAATTCTGGAAGTCAATGTTATGGAAATCAGAAATTCAAAAGTGTTTTGAACAAACGCATGGTCCATAAAGGGAACAGAAACAGCTGACAGAGCATAGCTGGAACTGGGGCTTTTGTGAGAATTACAGGAGCTCTTGAGAGGCGGGTAAAGATGAGGGATAAATAGGACGTAGCGATGTGTTTTGTTGCAGAGGCTAACACTGTGAAATATAGGTTCAGTTTTAAACCATTTGGGTTTTCTTGTTTATACTCGTCTTTTTAGTTTAGGTTTGACAACTCCACAAACATTAAATATTGAGGTAAGTCTTTCTATAATCCTCATTTTACCCTATTAACTAGTTTGGAGATGGAGATGGGTTTTGTTTGGGGTTTTGTTTAAAGCCTCATTCTCTTTTTAAGTGGTAGTGTTTGTTTATTGTGCAGATTCAACCCCTGACCGTGGTATTCTTCATTGCTATTGAAAGTTAATGGGGGAAAAATTGCATTCCAAACATTTGAACCTGTAGTAGTCATGGCTGAACTTAGTTGATCTCTGGTGATCGGTTCAATTTAGTTACGATTTTTAGCCATTAGGCTGGGGCTGAATGATGGTGATTTGGTTGAGGCCAAATGTCTGTAGAAAATTGGCTGTTTGATAAGAGCCCTGTTATCAGAGGGGGATACTTTCTCATTTACATTTAGATGAGTATTGATTATTTATTTACTCGGAGAAGTGAGATTCGTTCCCAATCTTATCTCTCTCGTCTCTGCTTGTCAGCAGAAAGAGAGATAGAGCTCCTGACATCAGCCCAAGATAACAGCACTTTGTAGTGAAGATAAAAGTTGGAATGGGCCTTTTTCTAGTCTTGACTGAAAGGATAAGTTTTAAAAATTAGAACTGATAGGTCGTGCTTTCAAAACCCCATTCTGAAGGCTTTGCAGCTTAAATGGCAACAGAATTGGTTTGTTGTTATGCGGATGGCCATTCGCCTTTTGTAAGAGAGCTGCTTAATTTGATTATGCGGTGGGATTCTTCCTGGGGCACCTCTGTGTTGTGCCATAGGAAAGCTGTGGATGTAGTACTGGGGGTTGTTTCCTTGTTTGTTTTTAACTCCTGACAACCCTTCTGCTGTTTAAAGGGGTATCTTGAAATAACGAAGTGCAATGGATGTCCGTAGGCAGGGCCGTGGTGTGGGTGGTTAAACGGGGATTTTGGCGGAAGGGATGTGTGTTACGGAGGATCGGCTCCGCAGGCGAGCGCCCGGCTCAGGCGTGCAGAGCGTGGCTCTGGAGCAAGCAGCTCCGTTGAAGCTAGCCCCGTTCCTCCACAACTGCTGGTCTGTCACTACACCAAAACAAGTCTAGAAGAGAAAAATCGCTGTTGCTGGTAGTATTTGCGGTGTGTGGTTTAGGCACTCACTCCTGCATGTGGGGCACTTTACCAGGCCCAAGAATGGAGAAGACCCAGGCCACCAGATCTGGTGGAGAAGGGGCCCGGCTCTCCTGCCCTTCCCGGCGAGGCCTGGGGTGCCTCTGGGGCCCTGAACAAATCTCTGCTAGTCTTTGAACACAAGGAGTTTGCTTGAAGGTATAACCACTTCTTCTTCACCATTTTGTGGCTCGTTTCAGACTGCTGCCTTGGTTCCCTCCTTCCTCTCCAGACACGTGAACACTGGTTTCTCCAGCCCTGCTTGCTTTAACCCAGCAACAGTTTCTCTCTCTCTCCACGTATTTGTGACAAAATTACAGAACTAGAACAGGGGTTCGTGTTCATTAGCTTTGTCTTCTGGATATTTTGCCCTGGCAACTTCCACTTTAAGGTACTTGCTCCCAGCTTGGTGGTGGTACATAATACACATGATTTCCTCCCCGCCTTGCTCCAGCGAGCAGTGCTGTGTGGAGCCCTGGGCTGCAGCCCAGCCCGATGCCGCTGGATGCGGGACGTGCTCGAGCTGCGGTCCCTGCCGTCAGCGGGAGAGCTCTGCTTGGGTCGCGGGCCAGGACCGCTCCGAGCCAGGATTTTAAAGGTTTACTTTACAACTGCGTGGAGCATTTGCGTCAGATTACAGAAATCCATAAAATCCAGCTATGGTGTTACCACTTGAAATTTTGTTGAAATTCCCAGAGCCGTATTCTGTTAGGAGACCATTAAATTACCTTATATTTCTACTACAATGACATCATTTGAACTTGTGAGAGAAGTCTGGTAGTAAAACTCCTCCACAGAATCAGCCTAGCATTTTTCATCTGTTGTGAAGTAGAGGTCATGTAAATGTGTACAGATATTTAAAATACATTATTTGAGAGTAGATACTGTCTAAAAATCCATTTACACTTTTTTTTATTTATTTCTTAGTATTTTCTGTTTTAAAGGAGTTATTCATATGGAAAGTTGCCTCAGTTTCTGGTCTGTAGCTCTGTTTCATTGCTTTATTAGCAGACAGTTAATACAGTCTTAACACTAACTGGGTAAAACAATTTACCTGATCACAGAATTCTCAAGTTGCTCCAGATAAAAATCCTCCTCTGACACTGGCATGGCGGTGTTGAAGGTTGCGATCGCCGATGGCTCTCCGCAGGATGGCGGGAAGCTTGTTCAGCAGCGTGAGGATTGTTTCTGAGATGGGCGATGTTGTTCCTCTGAGTGGATCCAGCTGGTGGAGTCGGGTCCAGGCACAGGGACAGTAAACCGCTGCCAAGCTCCTGCTTTTAACCTCGTCCCCTTGTCGTCGTGTGTATATGGTTCTCTGATAATTTTAAGGCTTTGGTAGCGTTGATGTCTGTCCTTTTGCCCCATCCCACTGTCTCAGAAACACAGGGGCGAGTCCACCTCTGTGTCCTGCAGACGCAGCGTGTGCTTCGGTGCCAGTCCCCTGCAGCAGCTCTTGCGCAGCACTGAGCGCGTGAAAGAAAGTTGTGTAAGTAGAAATGATTTAGTGGGGTAGGTGTAGGTATAATACTTAGAAGTGTGTTTTATGGAATGGATCCGCTTGGCTCGTCACACGCCTGTTCTGGGTGCGCCCACCCGAGAGGGCGCCCCGGGGGGACCGGCTGGGGCTGGGAGC
>NW_009200642.1:0-1396 GCF_000690835.1 Fulmarus glacialis
ACCGGAGCTGATCGCCTCTGCGAGTGACTTAATTTTTAATTTTCTTTAATTGTTCCAAAAGATTTCAGGGAAAAATTATTGTGGATACATGATTACAATCAGTGACAACAGATAACTATGCAAAATTATTTCTTAAGCAATAACCACAACATATATATTTTTACTCCTAGTACATCCACATCAACAGTATATATACAAGATGTTCGATTTTAAGCTCAGACCAATGACTACTGTTTTTTTCCCAAAATTTCCTCAGCTGCTTAAAGTAATAAGAAGAAATGATGATAAAAGGGTGTGCCCTAGACTCCGTGATCAGACTGTGGTGAAAACTTATGATCTAAGGGACTAGCTTGGAAAAATATACCTTAAAGTAGAAAGGGTAATACCTGCAAGTAAATTATGCTACTTTGGTGAAAAGGAGTTGTGATTTCTTTGTGGATCTTTCATCTATACCAGGGAAAACAGAATCTTCAGGATAAAAGATTCTGACTTGTTGCCCTGGACTCCAATTTTTTTTAAATAAGTGAGATAAGAAGATGAAGAAATTAATTGGCCTAAGGAGTTGAATATTTTGGGTGATTTCATGGTATAATACTAGGGTGGATGTATATAGAATGAAAAAGTCAAAGCTTCCCACCTAAAAACTTATCTGTCTTTCTTTCATCTCTTTACTGCTGGGAAAGAGAAGAAAACTGCAAATTTCACACTATAGTGGGCAATGTATTTTAAAATGTTGCAACAGCTATACAAACAGAAAGCAACAGTTGAAAAGTTTCTTGAAAGTCTGTAATGTCAGGGGGCTCTTTTCTCATAGATTATAAACACTTCACAAATATTAGAGAGCTAATTTAGTTAGTGTAGGTGACTAAAGTCTTCTAAAGAAAATAAGCCAGAGAGGGTGCTGATTTGTAATCTGTATTGCTTTAAAGTGCCTAAGAGTCTGTTTCCTATAATCAGCTTCACTTTTATACAAAGAACCATATCCAAGAAAACATACTTGAATATAGTATCAAGAATAAGAAGGAAAGGGAATGAATGACACTCCTGTTTGTTTGAAAAATACAGCTATAGTTCACTGCTTTTCTGCTGATATCTAATTATTTTCTACTGGTGAAGCAGGAGCAGATCAAATTCCATCTTATTTGTGTACTGAAAATACTGTGAACCTTCTGCAAAACTCTGAAAAATTAATTTTCTGATTTGATATGAAAGGTCAAAGTTCCTTTAACTACTTGTGGTACTGTAACATCTCTGTAAACAATCTTTTCACAAGTATATAAAAATGAGATTCCCATAGTGTATTGGCGAATTGGTAAACAGAAGTATTTTGCCACAAGTTGAGTATTAAGAAATTGTCTGGAGAATGAGTGCCCTGGTTTTGGCTGGGGTAGAGTTA
>NW_009200643.1:0-2281 GCF_000690835.1 Fulmarus glacialis
TGCGGGAGATGCTGCAGTGCTACCTGTCCTCCATCACCGGCTCTGAGAAAGGATGCGCTGGACGGGAGCTCCTCCGGCAGTCAGTAATTCTCACACAGCCCGCTAGACGGTGCCGTCCTAAAAGCTGAAGAAAAAACCCTGTTAGACGCCGAATCTGCGTTTTCTGCGAGATGCCCTGCGTGTGCGCGGCAGAGCCGCCGCTGAGCAGCGGGAACAACGCCCGGGGCCGCAGGAGAACCCGCCTTGCCGCCCCTTTGGCCGGAGATCCCCAGAGATGCCACCCCAGCACCCACCCGTGAGACCTGCCCAGCTGCAGAAATGCCCCTGCGCCCACCCCAGCAGGCCCAGGGATCCCGGGGTGCCCCAGCAGCAACGCTGGTCCCGTGCAACAGCATATGGGTGCAGCTGGGTTCGTGCTTTCTTACAGAGTGCCAACTACAAGCAAAAAGGAATAACCCGATGAGTAAACTGCAAAATTTCCAAGGAAGTGCTGCTGTATTTTCTCGCCTGGCTGTGCCTGCATACCGTGGCTGTGAGCGCATCCCGTGCCAAAGCCAGCAGCGTGCAAACCCCTTGGAGGCTGCGGAGCTCAGCCCCACATGCAGCCCAGCCCTTGACACAGGGGAAGCCACCCAGCACCAGCAGTGTGAGGAGATACGTCTGTCTGCTACACACCTCCTGGCATCTTATCCCATCTCTCCTTCAACTGATGAAATCAAGGGCTCTCGCCCCTCACGCAGGGTCTGGCTCCAGGGCAGGGAAAGGGTCTCACCTCCTCCTGGCAGCACCTCAGAGCTGCAAGCCCATGAAACATGGTTATCAACTGCTCCACACCAGGTATTTTCCACTTTGCACCAAATAGGCACTCCAAGATGTAACACAACCTTGCCCCAGATGAAGACCCTCCGCTCCCTTCTCCCTGAGCCAGGCTGTTCGGTGGGGCTGTGTTTCCCGGGATGTATCACATCTCTTTCTCGATGGCAAGCAGCTGTGCCACCGCCACGAGGCATCCCAGGAGATGTGCTGCCCTGGGAAAGCGTCACTTAGGCAGAGAGCACCCACCTGAGAAGGAAAATGGAAGGGTTAGTCACCCAAATTTCTACTCCCGTGAGGCATAGGTAATGTGCCTCAGGCAACGTTTTGGAACAAAAAAGTTCAGGGTGGGGAGGGAGGGATGAAATAAACCAAACAAAAAAACAAAACAAAAAAAAAAAAAGAAGAAGAAATGGTTGTTCAGCTGAATTTCTAGACTCTCAGAAGATGCGCCATCATCACTGCCAGCAAAACCTACCGGAGCAAGAATTAAGGAGCTAGCACACAGCAGCATTTCCTTGGAGATGCTGCAGTTTACTCATCAGGTTATTTCTTTTTGCTCGTATTTGAACTTGAACATATAAGAAAATGTGTACCATTCACATGAAGCTTAATCAAGTTACATTAAATGTATATGCTTTTACATGGTGTAAAGGTCCTTTCTTGCATTTTTATAAGTAGGCATTTCACAGAAATAACTGCTGTGCTCTGTACCACACACCCACCCCAGTTACAGTGACTTACCCTATTGTCTAAAACTCCTAGGTTTTTGGTTGGTTGGTTGGTTGGTTTTTTAACATGGCACGAGCAAACAGTGGTGGAAACACAGTGACCCAATGAGTCAGAACATGAGGTTGTCTCTCCATACCAGACCTTCACATTAGTTTCTAGAGAAAAGCCCCTTTTATGGCTCTTCCAGTCCACGTTTCAGCATCACCCCATGTCTAAGGAGGAGCCAGCATAGCCCGCAGCTGTTGCTCAGACAAGGCACGGCCACCTAACTAACAGGGTCTCCAGAAGGGGCACTGACAAAGCTGTGTTTCCTGACTTCAGCCAATAGTTCATCTTGCTTTCCCACTCTCTCCCTCTAATTTTCCTTGGTCTCAGAACAGCCACAACCAGGCTACTCCAAGCTGCTGCATGAACCAACCCTACAAGAAATGGCATTACTGCAGTGAGCACAGAGCAGACGGCTCTCGAGGCGGCGGAGGAAGAAAACCTTTTTGCTCAGCCAAGGAGCTATCAGTTCACATCCCCTTAGACAGAGGATTCAAAGTGAACTTGGGTCTTACACACCCTGAGTCATGCCATAGCTAGTGAGCTCAGAGATCATAAATAGGAGACCACCTCATCATCAGCCCCCGAAATTGCTTTTCAGGGAAAGCATTTGACAAATTGGGTCATACTAATAGTCTGGCGATGACCAACACTGTACTGTTGCAAATGAAGCATTCACCAAAAGCGGTTC
>NW_009200643.1:2294-5387 GCF_000690835.1 Fulmarus glacialis
GGAAGATCAGGGCCCGAGACTTTGTCTGAAATCAAAACTTTCTTTAATTTAATGGAATTCAATTAACAAACGGAATTAATTAAACCAGTGCAAATCCCTGAGCAGGCCATCTTAATCTGCTGTGCCTTAAGGCTTGTTTACAGACAGTTTTATGCTGCATCGACCATTCTTGTATAGCTTCTTTATATCAGTGTAACTCATCTGAGGAGAGACCTCATTATATCACACCAGGGGATGCCCTGATTTAGCTAAAGTGATTTCCAAACAGAGTTAATGAAAACAACACAAGCATTGTGTGTGTGAATTCAAACAACTACCCATTTGATTTAAGCTAAACTAGGTTTAGACAAAGTTAAGCTGTCCCTACAATATTGTGCTAGTCTTAAATCACTGCATATGCTTTCACCTTCTCCAGCCGAGAAACAAATGGTCTCATCACTGAGACTGTACGATGAGACATGCGTTAGCTCTAAGCTGCCACGAATAGGCTCCGAACGTTAGCTTAAGCTGAGTGTCACCAGCGCAGCACGATTACAGCACAAACGTACTGAGAACAAGGCCAGTTCTGCATGTCTCCTTATTTTAAATCATCCACATACTCACATCAAACCACTTGCAGTTCATTGCTGAAAGGCATTATTGTCAAGCAGCAGCACCTCTTATCTTTCCTCCCCTGGGGCATTGCTCCACCATCACACGCTAACAGCCAGAAGCCACTCCATCCAGCACTACCAGGTAGGAAGATTAATGCAGAACCATGTCTGCTTTAACGGACTCGGCCACTCCCAGCACAGGGAGGCTAAATGTGCCTGCGTGGTCTTGGCACCAAAGCTATGAGGTGGTCTTCTTAACTGCCGCATGACTGCATGCCCCGATGACAGACACCACCCCAGAGAGAGGCCTGCCTACAGTGAAGGGCTCATAGCTGTGTTGCTCCTGGAGAAATTGGAAACTACATAAAATCAGTGTCTATAGAAGAGTTTGTTGACTTCTGTTGACTGGACCTGAGTACCAGAGATCAGGCCTTTGCTCCTGGCTCTGCCACCAGCTCTCCGTATGCTCCTAATCCCTTCCTGTGACTTGGCTCCCCTTCTGCCTTTTTGTCTCTCCTGTACATGGAAGTCACAGGCGTTCTGGGGCAGGAACCAACACTTCATCCTCAGAGATTTTCAAGCCGCAGCTGGATGAAGCCCTGAGCAGCCAGGTGTGACCTCAGAGCTGACGGTGCTATTAGCAGGAGGTTGGACCAGAGGCCTCCTGAGGTCCCTTCCAGCCTGAGCCATCCTGTGGTGCTGTGATTCACAGCAAATAGCACATGGAGTCAGTGTGGGCTTGGGAGAAAGCGGATGGAAAAAGGCTTCAAAGAACAAATATTTTTGGTTGTAAGATCATCCTTACTACAAAAAATCCTTCTGCCTTCTTAAATATATGGAATTCATCAAATTAAATGGGAAAGCCTACCAGGACATTCAACAAGGTATTTATCTCACGGAGCCCTTTGGGAAACAATAGTAAATTAACAACAGATTCTGTCTTCTGGGAGTTCAGGCCAAAACCTTCAACCTTGTCTGTTAGAATTTAAACTTGTCTGTACAAAGACAGAAAAATGAAACTACAGCTACTTCAGCTAAGTGCAGATTAGGCCATGAAAGTTTGAAGTTAGACCAATAAAGATAAAACCATCACGAAGGTCAGAGGTTATCTTCTGTATACAGTCTCCTCCTTAACACAATAAATTCATTTCCTCTGAAGACTCAGAAGAATAGTATCAGTAACCACAGCAACACTGAAATATAAGTATCATTTTTAGCTTCATGAAGTAGACTGCACAAAATAAGAAAATACATTTTGAAAGTTTTCGTCACGACCTACTTTAATTTTTCATGGGTTTATTTTAATAACAAAACATGTATCAGGGGTTTTTTTAATCGTTCTTAAAATTTTCATTGGAAGATGATCAGTTTGCATTCGTTGTAGCTCACAGTGAGGAAGTCAGTGGAGCCTGAGCTCTTCTGCTTCCCACTGCAGCCTCCTCAGTGCCGAGGAGATAACTTCCGTCCCTTGCCCTCACCTTTTCTGGACCTGAAGTAGAGTTTGAAACCCCTGTTTCAACCTGTGGAAGAGCGCCAAATGGTATTTCTGAGCATTGCACCACCAGCCAGCCCAATGGGTCCCAAATACCCAAATCAGTGGCTTTCTGCCACTCCTCCCAGGAGGACAGCCTGGGTCCATGCATGAGTGCTTGTCCTGTGGGCCCTGAGGCATCAGGATGTGGCCAATCAGACCTCAGCACCGGGGGCCTCTGCACCATGTCCCCATAGTGACTGGGGCACAACTGGCCCACAGTGGGATGCCCATCACAGCAACCTCTAAACCCCATGTACACCAACATGTTGGACGCTGTCTCTGGGAGATCAATGTGGGCCGTGGGAGACATGAGGGCCCAGGGGCCCTTCATGCAAAGGGGTGGAGGCCACCAGAGAGGGTTGCAGCACAGACCTCCGCCTCAAGTGGAGCTGCAGAGGTGATGGTGCTCTACAGCTCCAGGGGCTGTCTTGCAGGGCACTTTCCTGTCTTGAGATATGGGACATACCAATGCATGCTTGTTATTGTGATCCCCAGTCAGGTCAACTTCTAGAATTATCGTATTCATCTACAGGAGCCTAACTAGAAGAAAAATAATTTATCAGCAGTTCTGGCTAACTGGGGAGGTCCCAGTTGACTGGAAATTAGCAAATGTGACGCCCATCTACAAGAAGGGCCGGAAGGAGGATCCAGCAAACTGCAGGCCTGTCAGTCTGACCTCGGTGCCAGGGAAGGTTATGGAGCAGATCATCTTGAGTGCCATCAGCACGTACAGGACAACCACATGATCAGGCCCAGTCAGCATGGGTTTATGAAAGGCAGGTCCTGCTTGACCAGCCTGATCTCCTTCTATGACAAGATGACCCACTTGGTGGATGAGGGAAAGGCTGTGGATGTTGTCTACCTTGACTTTAGTAAAGCCTTTTACACTGTTTCCCACAGCATTCTCCTGGAGAAGCTGGCTCCTCATGGCTTGGTTGGGCGTACTCTTCTCTGGGTAAAAAACTG
>NW_009200644.1:0-10968 GCF_000690835.1 Fulmarus glacialis
CCCAGCCGAAACCAGGACAGTATCCTCTATCCCAGCTGAAACCAGGCCAAACTATTATAACTGGAGACAAAATGAAAAAGCCAGCACTTACTCTTTTCTTTTCCACGTCTTCTATTACCACAGAACAGATAATGCAGCAGTAAAATGCTGTAAAAAAACATTTCCAAAGACACATAAGTGCCTTTGGAGCCTTGGCCCATTGGGCTTTTATGGCTAATTTCATAAATGTATTCAGTGCCTAAACATATACTAAGGCAGATAGATAGATAGAGGTATTGAAGAGCCCAAGAGTCTAATTCTAACTTATTTCTACTGAAAAGCCCTGTGTCCCAGACAAATAGTACCAAAATAAAGTGAATTGCCCATGCACCTTTGACAAATCAAAACAAAGCACTTACGTGTACTTTCATGCACTATGTATCTTTGAAAGAGTTGCCTCCGTGAATTAGATTCAAGAGGAGAACACAGGCATCTTAACACCACTTTAGGCATCCAAATCAAAAATTCAGATCCTCAAAACTTCCTCAAGTTTCCACATGAGAAATCTCCTAGGAGACTAAGTTTCTGCATGAGGAATGAGCAGAAGTGCTTGAGTCCTGAAAGCACTCGGCAATTTGGTGTCTATCCCACACCTAAACCCACTGACATTCCCAGACAAGGCTTTCTACCACCTGCCTTATCTTTAAGAGCTGATGTGTCAGATATACGCCAAGGATGTCTAACCTCAGACAAATCACAGCCAGGAGGAGAAGCCATCCATCCCCTAATTCCAGCCCTTCTCATCCCAGTCATTAGTAGAAGTATTAGTAGTATCAGAAGTGTTTCCTTAGGATGCAGGATCAAATCCCCCTTATGCTTCTGTTCTCCATGTGAGCATCTTAACCATCAAACTGCATCAAGCCGTCCTGTTTTGTAGAAGCACATCAGAGGCACACCTCACCCTTCATGCGCAATTGAGGATTTACAGCATTATAGAGAAATGACTCACACTCCTTCTCTCCAAGCTGACTTTGGAGAGATGAAAGAGAGGTAATTCAGTAAGAGACAAGGCAGGATACTCACCTGACAGTACAAGATACATAGTTGTGTCCCTAATACTCCTCGGTATTTCTTCCCATGGGTAATTTGGGTAGCTCTCCACTGTGCTCCTTACTCTCTCCATCCACTTAGAGAGCATGGGAAGATAGATGTGAATTCACTGTGTAGCAAGACAGCTGGAAGTTAGATACTGCCTTGTAAAACCTCCTTTCTTAACCTAAGCCCAACTGTTTAAGGAGCTAACACTCTAGTTGTTGAGCACCTAACAGCCATTTATTTAATTTTCAGTTAATTCAATTAATCTGGTTTATCACTTTCAATAAATAGGACTCACATGTCCACATACCTTTAGAGACTGAGGCCTCAGCTGATTTTGACAGTGTGGTTTAGGGTCCTATATCATTAAGAAACCTTAGGAAATTTTATCAAATATGATGTTCCTCAATATTTTCAAAAGACTAAAATAGCTAGAGATAAAAAACCTAGTCCTTATTAAAATATTGTGAGATCTCACTCTGCTCCTACACCAAAAACTGTAAAATAGATTATGTAATATAAGAACAAACTATAATTGGATGAAGTGAGACTAAAAAATTGCAGGTTTATGTTCCCCCTAATATTAATTCTCTGCCAAAGCACTTCATTAAATCTCAGTTACAGGTCAGAGTTGCACCATGAAATAGTAGGATATGTTAAATAATGATGTACTAAGCGTGGGTCTATATTGCCTCACTTCACTTTGTGGAAAAGGTAAATGTGATTCGGTGAGGCAAAAATTCCATATCCACCAGACATTTATAGATCAGGAGAAGGAAATACATTTGGTTGCAGGATCCCCCGGTGTTCTTCTTCCATAAAGTGTTTTCTCAGGTTACCTATGAAGTCAGTGAAGCAATGGCACAGCTGTTACTAAAACATGCAGCTAAAAATTTTAAAACGAAGAAAAACATATGCCTTGTTTCTTCACAGCCTAGATGAAAAAACTTTTGATAATTCTTTTGTGTTTTCAGTAATTTGACCAGGAAAAAAATCATCTGAGCAGTGTAAAGTAATAAGGAAGCAGGGAATATCTGAGTTTGTAAGGCCAAGCGTGATGCTTAATTCTTTCCTAATGCACGGGAAGAGTTAGCGCCGAGGAAGTGCAGTTATACCGTACGATAGACTCCTTCAATAGGTAGGTCTAAGATATTGGGCCTGAATCTGTGCTTTTGATAAAACAAAGCGTCCCAGATCAGTGGCATTTTTGATTTCCACTCTGGCCAGTTTGAGTTGGCTTTGAGTTCCTCCTGCCTTTGCTAAGACAGGGCATGTTCTTCCACAGAAGCTAGAGCAAGAATTGATTTTTTTTTAAGTGAAAGGGGTTTTTTCATTAAACAGTTTTAAACTTCAAACCACACCGTCATCTAGAATTTATAAAAATGTTTTCTGTGATTTAATTTTATAAAATAAAATCGGTTACGTTATTTAGAGATGGTTTTATTCAGCTTTTCTGCTATTGAACATTCAGACTGGATAATTGGCTACCTTATACATGCATAGTCGTAAATGAAGCTTAAAACGTGGTCCTTTACACTAAGCATAATTTGGAGGAAAAAGCATCCTAGACAGATGTCTACTCCATGGTTTATAAGAGTATGTGATACCATCCGCACTTTTCACAGCTAAACCCTTGAAAACTGGGAGATTGACAAAGGGACCCAAACGTGAAGAGCATTCATTAAAAGATGTAAATAGCCAAGATCCATGCTGTTTTGTTTCAATCTTCTTTATCCTGTTGAAAACAGGAAAGCCTCCTGTCATGCAGGCTCAGGGATTTTCAGGGCCCTATAAAGGTTAGTGACATTTTCAATTCATGTTTGTTTTCATTCTTCTAATCATGAACCCTGTGTCAGCCTGAGAAACCAGCTGAGCTTAATCCATAACCTTTTACAAGTGAAACATTAACTCACAGCATGTTCTGTTGTCTTTTTAAAGCAATACAAAAGCAAAGGGAGAAAAAAAAGAGCCACAATATACATGATAAAACATAGCAGCAGCCAAATGTGAAGGTTACTTGAAAGCAGTTACAGTTGTGGAAAACAGCATATTTTTTAGGTCGTTAAATTCATCATGTTCAGGTGTCATAACTGCTGTTTGTTTCACAAGAGTATTCAGGACTGACAGTGACAGAAGGCAAAAGGCAAAAATGTAGAAATGACCAAGTAAAGATTATCTAGGATGTTTTTTAGCCTACATCGTCATATATCACACCAATATTCTGACATGTTTTCATACTATTTTTGATTGGTAATGACTACGGAGAAAATACTCAACTAGTTTCTCCCCTTTCCTTCTACAGATTAACTACTCCCACTGGTTTTCCCCTCAAAGTTGCATGTGGTTATGTCGACAATGCTTTGGGTTTTTTATGGCAATACAGTGCAACAGGCTGGATTTTATACACGGCAGACTACTGGCCACATATGGCAACCCTCCTGCCCCACTGAGCGTGGGGAATGACACACACTGAGCAAACCTGGAGGGAGGAACAGCTCTGACTACAAAGCACACAGAGCCAAGGAAGGATAATTATTTCTCCAGCCTGTAAAAACCATTACGGAGAAATCCTGACCTCCCATCTCTCTGTTGGATAACAAATGCAATCACATGTGTATTAAGGAGGTTCTCAAGTTACAAATTTTTATTACCCAGAACAAGGAACCATGTTAATTCTTAGAGAAAAATAAAGAAACAGCAATGAAAAGCTATCTGAAAACAAAACAGTAAGACAGAAATTAAAGGGTATCTGATTTCATGAAAACAAACACACTAAAGATGGCAAGGGAGCCCTCAAAAAAGGAGAATATTAAGTTTGATGTACATATTAATGTACATACCACAGATAGTTCCTCTGAAAAAGAAAATGAGGGGAAAAAAGTGAAACCTGAACACTGGCTTTGTGAAGTATTGCTGATATATCTGGGATTATAAAGAGATGTAAAAGAAGTGGAGGAGAAAGCAGTTGTTCAGCACACAGCGAAACTAAACTAATGAAGCCGATGGATTTTTGTGTCGTGGCCAACTGCTCTTTTGACAGAGTTACGTTAACATACAGCATGAGCTTACTGGACATTAGAGAAGGTACATATACAAGCCCTTACCAGTGGCCCAGCCATGGGAAATGCTTCAACCAGAAGTTTTCCTTGATTAGGTACCAGAGAATCCTTATGGGAGGTAAAACTTTACCAAGCAGTGGATTCTCTCGTGCCTGATGGAGGCTGAGCACAGGCTGCATCATTTTCCTCAGAGATGGCATTCACAGGATTTCTTTTCCTTACCTGACCACCTGTGTCCCTGACATCTTTGGATGCTCTACTCCTGTGTGATTGGATTTGGAAAATAGGCTGAAAAATTTTAGAGGAGGGGGAGGGAGAGAAAGGGAGAAAGGAAATAACTAAAAGGTAGATGGACAGAAGTGTACACACGCACATGCAGTAAAATCATATAAGGGCCATTTCCTTAGAAAACCAGTCTAAAATATCCAGAGTTAATTAGAGTAAGCTGACATGGGGAGCCAAAAAGAAAAAGGGTGAACTGTCCCAGGCGTTACTCCACTGATGATGCTGTTTGCCTATCCAGACTGCCTGACTCTGACATTTTGACAGTAAATGTGTGCCTGCTGGCCAGTACAGCATGGAGATCTCCTTGTCTAGCTCAAGGCTATAAAAAATTAAAAAATTGAAGCTGAGACTAACAGAGACAGCAAAATTTTACATTACCTGCTGCATGTTGCTCTCTTGTGCAGCAAAAGCTTTGGCACGGAGAGCAGGACCCATTGCCTGCATGCGGGTCAGCAGGGAAAGAAGTCACTGTACCTGCAAAATGCTTTTCCCTCTGGTTTGCTGGCTAGAGTTACTGGTTAGACTGGAAGTCGCACAGCCACAGCCCAGCCCTGTCTTCAGGAACAGAGCACAGGGAGAGACCAGAGCTCCAAGTCCTACTTAATTCTCTGGCCTGCTCCTGGGACAGTGTAGCTCCTTACCCAGGGCACAGTGTAATATTACAATCAAGTCCAGAATGAATAAAAAAGGGGCTCGGGAGGATTAAAAAGGCTTTTATGGCTAGGAAAGTAAATACTAAAGAGAAAGAAAGTCCATTAACAGATGAGGGGGTTGAAATTAATGGCAACTCAAAAATGGGTGAGATAATAGTCTTGCTAAAAGAAAGGTGGAAGGAACAATAAGGAACTGGAAGGTCCACTAAAAATAACCATTGCAATCACATGTAAGACTGCACATTAAATATTTCATTTATCCGTATGTATTAAGGGAATTAGGTAACAAATTTATTCACTCACTGAAGATTATAACTTCAGTAAGTGTATCTGCGTATTCATGCCTGACGTGTGATGATGTTGTAGCAGACTTTCCAGGTTGCTTCTCTAGTCCAACTGGTATCTTTGTGGCCTCGCCAGTCCATCCATCATCTACCTGATCTTCAGGCTGGCTAGCCTTCCCTATGTTATTCCACCCCTAGTGCTTCTGTAATTGCTTTCCTGAATTTTTTTCCATCCATACAAAATT
This sequence comes from Fulmarus glacialis, assembly GCF_000690835.1. NCBI lineage: Eukaryota > Metazoa > Chordata > Aves > Procellariiformes > Procellariidae > Fulmarus > Fulmarus glacialis. The sequence goes on from NW_009200644.1 coordinate 5,601, forward strand.
TAAGTAAGATTGTTAGCTAGTTTTTGACAGTCCCTTTTTCTCTAACCGTATTTCTACCACTAAAAAGCATTTTATCTTTATGACTTATGTTAGTGTATGTGCTTGTTCTTTTCAACATATTCAGGACAGTTCATGTCCCTCGTTAGTTGCCTGTTGTCATCTCCAGAATTCACTGTATTGCATCAGTCACTGCAGTACAGGGCATCATGCTGTTAGCATACCAGAGATCAGGTGGGACAATCCCACCAGTGGAAACTTCTGCTCCTTCCACGTGTCAAAATCCTTTCATAGCAGTTTCAAAGTAAATTCAGTATTCCTGCTACCCAGCCCACCATTTATTTTCAGCATTTATTTTTACCTGTTGTTCTTCACACTGAGATTTTATATTGACAGTAGAGGTCTGTGGTGAGTTCAGTGATATGCTGTTGAATCTCAACATCTGTCTGTGGAAAGGTGTTAAATGCTTTCTAAATAATAAACAAAATATGGAATTAGTGGGGATCATGTTTTTTCAGTGATGTCATTTTTCAGCACTGTGGATGGATTAGGTGCCTTACCCTTCTCTGACACAAGCTTTCTGTAGCATAGTTCCAGCATTTTCTTCCTGTGATCCTGTAACACAAGAATATGAATTTTACTTGAAAGGGATATCAGTGAGATGGCTCGATTGTAACATTCTTACGTCCACTTTCTTTGATATGGAAGAAAAAAAATCCCTTCATCCAGTTGTATGGCCAATTTCTAAACATTCATACACAGTTGCAGATTTTTGACAAGATCGATATGACAGTCGTCAGTCAAATTTTGCAATTTTGCTGGGACATTCTCTCTTTATAGAGCTTTCCCAAGCTGCACTTTCAGATTAGCATGCATCACATCCCTGGTAGAACTGATGGCCTGTATGGTCCTGACTTTTTTCTGTGTTTCTGCCATCCTATCCTGTGAGTAGCTCTAGGAGGAACGCCGGTTGGCAAAGTGAACATTGCATCAGTGCCAGCTATCACCTTTTACTATATTCAGCCAGAAAAAAGGCTGCGGTAAGTCTGGCCACACAGACCTTTTTATCATTATTTCTCCTCTCTTTGCTTCACAAGTTGCATGCATTTGCTCTCTCTTATTTTGCCAGCCTTTGAGTTTATCAGCCCACTTGTTTCTATGGTCCCTGTCCTATATCTGCTCTATGTGTGAGTTACTTTTTACCATATTTCACCAGCTCAAATACTTGCACGATAGCGTGGTCCAAGAGCCTTGCAGCAGAAAGTGGGCTTTACAGATAATTTTTCACTGCATCACAAAGTTCATTTGGGTTTTTCACCTTTTAACCCTTCACAGTGCTCACACTCAGTCTGGACATCAAATTGTCTCGTGTTTCTGACAAAGTCCAGAAGCTGTGACTCTGCTTAACAGTTTGAAACTAATTTTATGCGAGTCAAAAACTGATGGTCTGGTCTTCATCTTAAACTCAAAAATGTCACTGTCCGTTGAACATTCAATTTCTGGCCTTGGTTGTTTTTTATTTTGTCAGGTTACGTTTCTAGGATGTTAACTGAGGAGGGATTTGCAGTGATCAGGTGATTAGGACTGTTAAAATCAATTAAATGCATTTCTGCCTCATTTCATAAACCCAGATCAATGTTCTCTGTTCCTTTTGAGAATTCATATTGTTAATAATTCCAAGCCCTGTTACAGGAGTGACTGATAGATTTACTTGGTCTTCTAATGGGCATCTCTTGGTCATAGTGATCACAGAATTAGAAAGACTGACAGTGAGGAGGTGAAACAGAGCAAGACAGAGCGCAAGGAGAAATTTCAGAGGCTGGAACCTCAGAAGTGGGTGAAGTTAGGCTTCTAGGTCCATTTGAACTCCTAAATACCAGGGCTGAAAGACTGATGATCCCAATCCTTCCCTCGGCCTCAGTGGGAGCTGCTGTATGCTCAGCATCTCTGAAAACCTAACCCTCGCCGTTCAGTCCCCATGTGGATTTAGGGTCTGGGACCTGTTTGTGAACAACTTGGGAACAGCTTCGGAAGCCTTGCCCAACAGCAACTGGAAGGAATGGGACTAAGCAAGGAGAGAGAAAACAGTGTTGAGCACCACGAGATCATTACTGATCACGCAATACAGATGTTCAGTTGTAGTAGTTCCCAAGGGAGAAACAAAAGCCTCAACACCCGGTGCGCTCAAGCCAGCATTTCTCACCCACCACATCTCCTGGTTTCACCAACAGCTGTGCTGAAGCTAGCAACAGCCTTTAATGGCATATCTCTACTATTTGTTGTTCGCTGCCTCACCCTCCCAGAGGGCTTCTCCCATTTGCCAGATGCAAATGATGAGAATTAAAAAAACCCCCTCTGTACCTGTGCCCTGAGTACAGAACCGCATGTTTCAGGCTGGGCATTAGGCAGAACTTGGAGCAAACTGAGCCCAAAGTCATGAGGCACTCTCACTAGTTAGCAGGAGGCGGGGGTCGAAGCCGACGAGTATCCTTGATCTTTAGCATAACATTTATTTCATTACATCTAATTTGGTTGATATTATCAACATTATTCCACTGATAGTTGTTTCAACTCAGACTAATTTAATTGATAGACTTCTGTGTCCTTGCTATTATATGAGACAATTAGCTCTCATTAGTTCACATTTCACTCATTTTCCACTGACTGATTGCACTACATACTGATACTTGCTAATATCAATATGTAATGCAATCAGTCAGAGGAAATGTTGGTACAGTATCTCTAAAAACTATCACACTTATCATTCTGATTGTCTTCAAAGTACCAATATTTTCCTATAACTTAATGGTTTCATAATGTAATGTTTTGTATTAATAACAATCTTTTTAAGGTCACACAGTTAATCACATACAGATTAAACAGCAGTTAACTAATGAGGATGGCAACTTATTAATAAATTGCAGATTATACATTTCCGTTATTCAGTGTAACCTTTAAATAGCAGAGCTAAGACTGAGGGTTGACTTAAAGACTTTTTGCCTCCCTTTTCGTATTTCTTCATGAGTTATTTTTTTCTGAATTCTAAGCTTTTTTTGTACGCTATTGTGACAGCCCTGCTGTAAACATATGGAGAGCTTTAGCAAAGCAAGAACATGCAGCTGATGCTTTGATAGAAAAGGTGAAGAGGTTACTCGAATTGTACTACTGTTAATTTGTCCTTTAAGCACCTACAGCAGGGAGTCTATAATGGTAAGGACTGAAGCATGGAGATTTGTCTATCAGATTATTACGTCAGAAATGCTAAAGATTCAAAGGAAAGAAAAGGGCAAAAGGCTTTTTGTAACCAATTTAATATAATCCGCTGAGCTTTCGCCGAGGCCCATCTGTAAATGCACTAGCAGTTTACTCAGAAAATTGCAAACCTAAATTTCTCTTCTTGAACCTTTGTATACCACTATTCACTGGTGTGAATTTGTAGCTGTGTTTATAAACAATAAACCTGCAGCCCTTACATATATATGAAGAATGAAATCCCTCAACATGCCAATATAGTACAGATCATTCTGTGAAAAATGATAGTCCAACACTCTCCAACATGTCATTCGTTAAATCTCAGCTATTCAATAGCAAAGACATTTAATCACCCCTACAGTTAGTCTGTAACAGGCTCATAATCTTTAAAAGAAAACAACTGATGTGGGAAATATAAAAAAAGCCATAAAATAAATGGCTTGCAGTTTGGGACTTTAAAAATTCCCAACAATCATATTTCAAAGAGTAAATCCAAATTACTCTTAAAGAGTAAATCCAAATTAGTCTTGCTATGCTAAATATGACAGAGGACTCTTAAATACCGTAGTTACTATAATAATCCCTGTTTGAATCATGGCTTCCATGAACTGGGCTAAGCCTTTAGACAGAAACTAATTGCTACAAACACTAATTTTCAAGTCCCTTTTGTTTCCTATTGCAGGCACCTCTGGATGCAGAAGGTACCCAATTAGCAGAATTCATGGTTCTGATTGTGCATTGTGGGGCTAGTATAAACACTGCTGATTACTATTCCACTGTAATGGTTGATTTTTATTTATTTTTTTTTCTGATTGCTTAATAAGGCCATCTATTCTGCATCAGGCACTGGCAAGGCTGCTGGTAAAATCAGTTAGGTCACTTTTTCTGGTCATAGTAGCAGGAGGAGCCTTGTGATGGTAACAGATGACTAAAGGCATAATTATAGGCTATTTAACTACATCTGTTTCCCCACTTAACATTGTTTGCTCAAGTTAGATGTAGTTAAATAAATCAAAAGGAAAATAATGGTGAAGACACTAAAAAATTACTATTACATGGGTAAAACTCTAGGGTTTGTTATAATTACAGAAAACAGAGTTTACAGTGATTTTTAAAAGGCACTAATTTATATTAGAGAGTTTCTATACACATACACTCCGGCTGGTTGCTGCTGCTTTTATAGCCCATGTTATTTAAATACCTATTTGTACAGAAGAATTAGTTGAAACTAGAAAAAAAATTGAAGATGACTATTAATTATTTATTGAATTTAGTTGAATGTGCTTATCCAGTTTAATAATTATATGTCAAGTTTAGTGGCACTTTTTACAGTTTTGTGGTTAAGAACAAATCCCGAGAATACCACCACCTCCTGTCAATGACAATGGCAAAAGCAGATACCTCCGAGTATCTCTATATGTTTCTCCAGTCATCCAGGGATACTGCTTTCATCCTTCTACTTACACAGGTAAATCCCTTGTTATCATTCCTTAATATATTACTGCTTCATGATCAAATATAGCACATAAATATGTAAGTGCTGTCAAAGCCCATGTTGCACACGGACATATAGCCAAACCATCTAGAGTAGCAGGTCCAGACATACCTGTATGTCTAGCTAACATCAGGACACGCGTTCTAAAAGTTCCCTGCACTTTTTTTTTCTGTGCAGGAAAAATGACAGAATGTAATCAAAATATGCACTAAAAAAGTGACAGATCAAGGGAGATACTATTTTTTTGATTGATTGGTTGTTTGGTTGGTTTTAAACTAAAGAATTGAAGAACCAGAGCAAATATTGAACTTCTTTACGTCAGCTGCTACCAACAGGCAGATTTTTAGAGCTACCACCAGTGCAAAACCCACTGAAAACACTGAAGTTTGTCTGATCAAGGCAGGTGTCCTTACATGCTCAGGCTACGAGTCCTAGCACAAGATCATCATATGCTTTAAAATATGCTTGGCTTAAGGCAGTAGAATTACACAATCTTATGTGAGATAGGTCTATGGCCCTATTTATTTTATTTGGGTTTTGTTTGTTTCGGTGTTTGGGTTTTTTTGACAGACCATTGGAAATAGCTTGGGGTATGGTAGGGGAAGGAGTTTGGGTTTTTAGGTT
>NW_009200644.1:10999-65503 GCF_000690835.1 Fulmarus glacialis
GTTTTTCAGGTTTCCAAATGCTCAGCTGCATTGGGAACTGGTTTTGCTGGATACAACGGAGTGTAATGATGTAGCTCTGCATCCTCTGTTAGATACTAGCACCACACTAATAACCATTAGACAAAAAAGAGTTAGGAAACAAACTATGCTAAAAGGAAAAATGGATTTGTAGGAGAGATGGAGTATATAAGTGGTACAATCCTGATTTTTCAAGTGCGGCAGAAAACAGTGTCCTTTCAAGACCGAATGCTCCAGGGTCGGATGCAACAGAGGGTGCAAGAAGCAATGAGATGGGTGCTCTGCTGACAGGGGCTGCCATCACGCCTCAGGGGCAGCACAGGCAGAACCTGCTCACTCAATTAAATCCGTAGGAGCTACTGTTGACACAGGAGGTTCCTATTGTGGGAAATGATCGGGTGACAATTTTTGCTTAGTAACAAGTAGTTATGACAATGCACATCCCTACTGTGCATGCGCATTTGTACAGATACACTCGCCTATGCATATCACTTAAGGTCAGAAGTATGGTTATGGAGGGTTGAGAGATTCACCATTCTGTGCACTGTACTTCAATTACACTGCTTGTTCCTGGGATTAGACTCCTCGTTTTCATGAGACTCTCACTCAAGGGCTATACATTCAACACTGACCTTATTCATACTTCATCTATTTCCACACTCTGTACAAAGAAAATGAGACCACTGTTCCTGTTGTCATTACAGCCCCATTTCATGATTTTGTTTTCCTTTAAACTATTAATACAGCATCTTCCCTTCTAGCATGTCTTACTCTCGGCTCTCCCCTCTACATGCTGCCCAACTGCAAGCAGCTAAGACACCATTCCTTCTGTGCCGTTCACACCCTCCCCTTGACCCTTCATCAAAATCCAAATTCCTGTTCTCCACTTGAAGGCCACGTAACAGCGCTTCTCCAACTTCTTCTGTGCTATTCAGTCATGACTCTTAATACGGTTCTTGCAAAAGAGCTGATTTATTCTTTGACCATTTCTAGTGAGCTGTGACTAAACAGACTTCCACAGCACCATTTACCCCCAGTAACTGTGGTATAACTGAAGTTGAGTTTCCAGTGTCACAACTTCCCTTCTGAACCAAAACAAAACATTTAGAGAAAAAGATACGAATATGATATAAATAACTATAAGCCACCTATACCGTTAACTGAATTTCTTAACAACTTTCAGGATAGTCTTTGAAGTGCCTTGTGTGGACACTCGACCCTCAAATCCTCCCCACCATACATCAGTACTATTAAGAGATAGTCAGTGCATTTGCTCTGGCTCCTATGTTTCATGCAGCAGTCAGTATCACCTGCCTGAGGCCTTATCTGGCAAAAAAGCAGATCCTAGCTATCCTTCATCTCATTAGTCAGTTTTGGGGACAGTGTTTTTTCTCCATCTGCAGTACAGCAACTCTACAACATCCTCCTAGACACGGACACCATGGAGTCATGCAGCATTAAGCTCACAAATGGATGGTGGCTCAAGGAGTTCCCAGAGGTGCATGTACATTTACCGGGAAGAGGGAAAAGAGGGCTACAGCCATAAACATGAGCCCATACAACATATATATGTCCGAATTTCATGGCAAAGTCACAGCCAAATGGTTCTGCAGCTCCTGTCTCCCATTACCACCAGGTTCAGGATGAATCTACTGCCGCTGTAATGGTAATGTGCCATAATTTAATCAGATATAAACACAGTAGGCAATCTGTGGCTGCTACTATTTTAAATACAATCTTGTACACTGTTTTCCCTGGCTAGTTAGGCTGAGAACGGTCAGGTTCCCCAAATACACACCTGAGACTGCCGACTTCCTGCCCATAACAGTGCGGCTTGTCAGCAGGCAATAGACTTACAGATGACAAGGGACTATAGATATGAGGTACATAATCACTTCCTTAGCTGCAGTATTTCCTAATAAACCTATTTCAGGGAAATTAGGGCTAGCGTGTATCTTTTTCAAACTTACATAAACAAATGTATAATTACTTTGCTCCAGACTCCAATTTTCTGTTGCAATTATCAGGAACTCTACTCTGAGTTGACCTGTGTTTTTGGCAGACACAACAGCTCAACAGCTTTGCATATGTTAATGTTCATTTGTCCATATAAAATATTCTAAACCCATTCTCATAGACTTGCTAATCCTTCACGGTTACTCACAGAACTTTTCTTTCGTTTAACTTATTTTTGAAATTATTGTTACAAGTTATCACCTTAATGTTTTTCAGTAAATGCTCACCTAGTTTGCTAAAATGGTAGAGAGGCCAGGAAAATGTCATCAGCTATCTTGTACTAATAAGCGTGAAGATAATATCCTGCCAAAAGCATTCAGAAGTATTTCTGGTAACACCAGGTGAATTTTATCTGAGACAAGACAGTGTTGGTTGGTTGGGTTGGGGGGGAGGGCGGGGGGAAGAAAAGGCACTTTCAGGTTTTTTAACTACACTGATAAGTACCGAATTTATCTGTGGACTTTACTCCCTTCAGTTGTTACAAAGCTTACTCAGCTGGCAAAGAATGTGTTTATAGCTGAGACAAAAATCTCTTAATTCTTTGGAGAGGTGCTTGTAGTAACAATTACTGGGTTTTGGAAATGGATTTATTGCTTGAAGGTTTGGAGCATTTGCCCCTGAATCACCTGTTTGCTGGTGAGACACAGAAGTGGCTGCATCTCATTCACAAGGTCTTTCTTTAGCACCTGTATCTGTATTATAAGGTAAAGTAACATATTCTGGTTTACTCCCTACTCAGCAACATCCAACAACACTGCAATTATCAATTTCATCTCCCATTTAAAAAATAAGTTTTTTTTCTGTACTACAACAAGGCCCATAGCATCTGTCTCCATTATGACTGTTGACATTTCTCTCTCTGACTTTCGTCCCTCCTTTTCCTTATTGCTTGCAGTCTCTGCTGTGTTATGGCACCCTGTACCTGCAGGCAGTGGATGCAGAGCAGCCCAAATGTTCTCCACTTGTTTTCTAGGACTCTGGATTCATTTCAACTTGGTGCGTGGGAAGAAGGAGGCCTTCATGGTATATTCAGAGTTTCGTCATACCAAAGTATCACTGTATCTCACAAATCAGATGTCCCTGTGTCCAGATCCAGGCTCAGCCCCCAGACCTGAGTACACCAAACACAAACCAAAAGCGTTGATCGAAAGACATCAGAGACTCTTGCTTTCATTCAAAAGAAGGACTTTGCAAGGCAGAGAGGGATCAACTTTACTACAAACATATGTGCAACCTCCAGTTTATGTAGGAAGTTTCTGCTCTCACGACAGAGGTAGTGCAGAACACAGGACGTGTTCGTGTGTCAGCTACAGCAGCTGGGATTTGGAGCGTGATCATTCTCAGCTGCAAGGGTGGAAAGCTCTGACAAAGCAGAAGGACAGACAACATGGTTAACTAGTGCCAGGGCCATTTGTTACACAGGAAATTTTTTTACTAGTGTGGAGAATGAGAACCAGCCAATCAGCCCATTGCCAGGGGTACGTGGCAGGGCTGGGCTTGAGCAAGACACTGTTAACCAAACATGCTGGCAATATCCCATGGCGGGTTAACCTGTCATTTTCAATTTACATAATTGTTCCATTCACTTTTCTTTAAAGCTATAAATAAGTATGCTGTGAAGCAGATAGTTTTAATTTGCTGAAGTACTCAGTGTTTTTCTAGGTGTAATGTGCCCAGAAGACATTTCTGTCCCTCAACTACATCTTGGCAATTTTATATTAATAGTTGGAGGACAGTAACAGTACCTAACCATTTCTGGGTATGGTTTTGCTTTGCATTTCATTGTTGATATACAAAGTCATTTGGTTAAAATCCTAAATTCTTTCAAGTTCTGATACTTATCTGATCATTTCAGGCTGAAAATTTTACTTGGCATTGTAAATATAATTTATGTTTCTCCTGGTGATATTTTATCATTCCATTGTACATCTGCAATTTGGTTGGGTTTGATTGCTTTTCTCCCAAAGAGCTGATAACATCATTGTAGCCTTAGATGTTTATACATACCTAGCTCGTCTCGGCCTTCGTTTTCTGAGCTGCACAGTATGGTTGGTTTTGAAGTTTTGCATGGCACTAACTTGTGCAAAATAGCTTAAGTCCCTACAGTACTCCTCAATAGAGTGCTTTTTTTTCCTCCCTGCCTTTTGACAAAGATTTATCTTTTCATAAACACACAATTTTTATATAGTATCCAAAGACATCCTGCTTTTTTGGGGTGGAGGCAGGGACGGTCCTCCAAAAATATTGCATGGTTTTCCATGAATCAGTAAGCTTCCCTTGTACTAATAGTGATTTGTTTTCTGTTTCTCTGCTATGGTTGTACTAGCAAGGCGCATATTTACAACATTGGATAGAGTTTGTGTTTGATCTTGGAGCATTCCCATTAGGTTCCTACATCTTTCGTGGTCATTACAAAAGTACAATGAATTGGTCCACCCTTTAAAATGGGCTAATTATGAGTCAATCATTAGTGCAAGCTGGCGATATACCCATCTATTTTTTTCTCTAGATTCTTGATTACACATAAATCCTGTCACTAAACCCAACATCCTGCTGGTATAGCAGATGTTCTCAGGCCACGTTGCAGCCGTAGCTTATAACTGCTAAAAGGATAGATCTTACAGAAAAAACATTAAAATGGCCATACAGTATCAGTCCAAAGCTTCATCTAATGCAGCTTGCTGTGGCCAAAAGCAGATACCCATGAAAGTGCACAAGAAGAGGAAAAAAAAATGATACACTTTTTTAATACTCTCCCAGGCTTACTGTAGTTGTCTTTCTTCCAGTCCTGTTGGAAGTTTGCCATTTTCCTATGAAGATTTAAAGATTTTACAGTTGCTAAACATAGTCTTTTTCACACCCATGTGATGAGGAGCAGGAATATAGGATACCTCCTTTGCTGCTGTTTAATGTTGTTTTGTTTAATTTGTTTTGTGCAGAGGTCACATGTCTTTAGGATGTGAGTTACTTTTGCCATCATACTCAGTCTTCAAGCTGAAGTCTCCATTCGTTTCCCACACAGGCTGGTCTCTCTCATAAGCATTTTCTGAAAGTACCACTCCTATAAATACAGAATAATATGGCACCTTTACTTGGAGATGCTTAAGCACCAAATAACTAGAACTCAGCCATAACGTACAAGCACTAATGATGATTATACAAAATTAATAAAGGCATGGAAATACCTCATGTGGTTCCCACTTATCATAAATCCTTATTTTATTAAGCATTTTAGGTTTGAATATTCAGAAACAGTTAACAAGATATATAAACATGAAATATTTTAAAATACATAAATTATTCGGCTTCATACTTTGGCTAAGTAAATTTTAGGAAACGTTAAAAGTTATTAGACAGCAGACAAAGAGTGAATGTTATTTTAAAATCAAAGGATGAAGTATTATTAATCTAGGTCACAATTTCAAACTTTAGATTTTAAGAGAGAAGAGTCTGGATGCAGTTTTTTCTTCCCTGTGTAATAAGTTATTTAAATCTATTGAAATAGATACCTCACTATGCCAAGTAGTGTTACCAAGCAATCAAAATCTGGAAGCACACAAGTGTCATTGAGGACTAAACATATAGATCACGTATTCTGAAAAGTATGTTACCCTTTTGTGTCAAAAATATTATCCAGCAACTTTGTTCCAACTGGATGTCTACCAAAAAAACAAGACAACTTGAAAATCAGTGGAGTTAAACCCCTTGGAGAGATGTAATACTGTGAGTATAATTGAAATGTTAATAATTATGCTCATGCCGGTAATTACTAAGAATAGTTTGGTATAGTAGATACAGAGCTCACCTTTCACCTCCAGGTCTTGGATTTGATTTCTACCTGGGACTATATGAAAAGAGTTCAATTATCTCCATCTCCCTTTTAGTGGGTGGATTTTCCACCCCATTCACACTTCAGAAATAAACAAGAATAAAAATAGAGAGGGACAGAAAGAACATTTTATGGCCCCTAATTAGCTAATTAGTGTGAAGTTTTTTTTTTTTAATTAAATTTGACAGGAAATGTAATATAGTTTAGACCATTTGGGAAAGACATAAAATGACTGAAAAAATGCAAGCTGAGAACAAACCTCTACTGAAGACCTTCCACTACAGTTTATTTTCATATTTTGAGTATAACATACAAAAATTACAGTGGTCTCGTAATGTAAAGATAATACTCTTTGTTGCTGCGCAACAGCCTCATAGCTAGCTATGTATCCAGCCGTATCAACACGACACAAACACTTTAGCACAACGCTTATTTCTATGCAATCTAATGTGTAATGAGAAAAGGAAATAAATTACAGCTTATGCACAGGATTAACAACAGAAGTTCAAGCAAATACATTAAACCTACTCAATGTTTGGATGCTGGGTTTTAACTAGCCCAATTGCATCCAACTACATGTAGCAGGAAAAAAGTAATGATTGCTAGAATATATAGGTATCTAAGCATGTGGGTCTCTAACTTGAAGGTTTCAAAGATTTTGTTGAAGTTCTGTTCACTTTGCAGTACATCTGAATTGAAATCACCACGATAACAAGAGCAATACCTGAAGCCCTGATGCAGAGCTGCGAGGCAGTATGCAGTCAGGAATTTAGGAAACACAGAAGCTTCTCTTATCATAAAAAGTGAAATCTCAGGGAGTTCTGCAGTGCTGCACAAAAATTAAGCAACAAAGACCAACATTTAACAGCAATCATTGTTTATGAGATACGGCAATTAGTCTCTATCAATTACTTACCATTTGCTATGGAAAATGCTGGTTTAATCTGAGTTGTGCAAGTCAAAAAAAAAAAAACCAAACACCAACACCCACCACGTTTCCATTGTGGACACAAGCTGCATTCCTTAACTGTATTAAGAAGATCGATCCAAATGGGATTCTACTCCATTCCTATCTAGAAGCGACACCATCATTATCTGCACTCATCTTTAAGTGTTCTAGTACTTACACAAAATAGGAAATTAAGTAAGATCTAGGCATCATGAAGAAGAGTATATTTTAGAAAATTTAGACGCCAGTACTTAAATACCACAACATAGGAAAGTAAATACAGTCAATGTCTGGAAATTAACAGGACTTTTCCCATGGATTTCAGCAACATTCAAGAGAATTTGAAATAAAGGAGGCTGGCAGCAAGGACGTGAGAGGATTCAGCTTAGCTTAGAATTGAAATACACAGAGAGCGCTCCAGCTACCAATGGTAACACCCCCCGTTGCTCCGCTCCTCTCCCCCTTTCCCTGGTCTTTAGCTACAAGTGCTTTGATTTTAAATCAAATGGTAAATACCATGTCAATATACATGTTTTGTCCCTTTTCTTTCAGCAGGGTAGGGAGGTATAAGGGGAATAGGAGGAAGCTGGGGGTATTGCAGTCTAAGCACAAGACCCAGAATTTGTGAAATCAAGCTTCACTAGCTCTGTAATTAATGGCAAAGGGGAAAAAAATGGATGGGGGCAAAACCTTTGCCTGCTGCAGGACATATCCATGTAGCTTCCTGGGGTTTGATTTTTTTCTCTAGGTTATGCATAGTTTTATTTTTCTCGTAGCCCCCTGGTACAAATCAAATATATATCTTACAGGTACAATGACATTTCATTCCGAGCACCTTACATGCTTGATTCCTCATATATAGCAGAGCCAATTTACATTTACTTTCTCTAATAAAGTGCTTTGTGATTCTTTACTTCTCTCGATGCTAAGACAATATCACCCTACATTGACGAATTAGCCACAAGAGGGTATTTATTAAGCAAGACTAAAGTTTGCTTTCCCCATGCTAGCAGGATGCCTTGTGGATGAACCATACTTCCTTTAGGTAAATATATGCATTGCTCTGCATCTGCCATGTCTTCAGGTTTAAACGCTGCAATTACAACACATGAAAATACCGAGTGCTTTACTAAAGATGGGGAAATGTTGAATTATACCAGCTTTCCTTTGTAAAGCAACAGGATTGTTCATTCATCCAGTGACACATGAAGGGCTTTCCTGAGGAGAAAGCTGTCCAACGAGACTTGCATTTCCTGCTGTGAAGTAAACACGGTAGCCCCTGCATAAGAAATGCAACAATATTGGCAGTAAAAGTGCTGATCACGTGGGCATAATAATCTGTTTGGTAGTAAAAGCATCTGATAAAAAGGAGAAGGAAAAGATAGTGCTGTGGCCGTGGGGGCTGTGAGATGGGAGGGATGAAGGGATCTGAGAAGAATCCTGCACCAAGTTTCACCAAGAAAGGACGATACACACGACCAGAGTCAGAGGAGAGTGTTTGAAAGGCCTTGCCGTGCATGTTCCAGTTATCTGTGAGAGGTGTCATTCCCACGTGCGCAGCGCTGCGGCATCACGCAGCGCATAACAATTTGCCCGTGCCCTGGTTCATTCTCTGGCTGCATATCACCTGTGGCGCTGCCAGTCACGTTATAAAAAAGCAACAAACCTGCATCAACCAGAGTCTTGCAGACAAAGTTACCTAGCAATTAAAATGTATTTTGAAATTCTTGAAGTGGTAAAATGCATAAATCTACAGGGAATGCAGGAGTCACTGGAAGGAATGGGGCAGGAAAGAAGAACCCCCTCAGCTAAACTTAATCAAAGGCTTTGATATTAAATGGTCAGGTGCTGTATTGCACCCACAGAGTTTCATAATAGTGAATATAAGGTTTTCCCTCCCTGGGTGTTAAAACAGGAAAAATACTAAACCCCAAGCAAAACTAGGAAAATAGAGAATCCATTAAAGATATTCTCACAGTAGGGCACAATAGGCCTTCTATTTAGTAGCTCACAGCTAAGGGGTTTGCAAACTGTATAGCTATCAAGTAAATGATAGATGAAGGAACTTAAAACAGTAATTTCAGATACGTATTTCTTTGGCCTTGCTCTATTTTATTTCACAAGAGAAGTTTACCTATAAAATGTTTAGACATCAAAGGATTCTGGCCTGGCAACTCCTCTCACACCTGCTTTACACTGCTGCCTCTTACATCCATGATTTCTTTCGAAATATAAATACTTCCACTTCTTCAGGTATAGCTTGACTTATTTGTGTCCCCAAATCCTCTGATTTCTAAAGAAGAGAGATATGGTGCTATTGGTCATTCCACATGTGCTCTGTATTATGTTTTTTCCCCATGTTAAGTCTCCTCCTTTTTGTCCTCATTAGCATTTCAGTACTTGTGCGGACATAAGTAAACACAGCATTTCAAGTGCAGATGCATTAACGCCGTGTGTCTTGCAAACACCGTTGCTTTTCGTTTGTGCACTGACTCACAATACATTCCACCAAAACCAGCCCGCGCTTCAGTCTGCAACTTCACATTTATTTTTGTTATCATTACAACCCCACCCATTCCTAAACTTGCTGACTTCTAAACAGCTAATCCCCAATTTGTATCCATCCTGTTGATTTGCTTTCCCGTGCCATATATACTACCTTATATTTGCTGGTATTTAATACTATGTCCGATGCAATTTTTCACAGTCGTATACCTTCTAAGCCTTCATTTTTTTGCTGGTTTTGCATAGCGAATGCATTAATCTCTTGCACATACCTGTATTTTCTTTGCACTTAGTTCACTGTTCTAGACTAGCATGTTTTCTCAGGTGTGCAGCCAACTGGGAAATCTGTTGCCTGTCGCACACTTACACGGGGCTGCCAAAGGTCTCAGACTTGCCCTGGGACCTGGCATTACAAGAGATAGGGGCCCGGGGCATAGCTGTTCTCCACTTTTTTCCTCCCACTTTGCCCAGCCTATTTTGACCATTTCCAGGCTCTGCCAGCTGATTTTCATATTGGAAAATGTAAAATATTGTGAAGAAGCAGTGGATGGGCAAATACTTTGATGGAAGAAAAGCAGCTCCATAGTCCTTCGTATATGGTAATCCTTCGTGGATATCACGGGTCTGAAGAAACATTTGCACACATGCATGCATAGTATCAATATGATTTCTGCAAGTTCCTTCTCTGTCTTCTCTCTCCTTCCTCCTTTAAAGTGCAAATTTTACACAGTATTTTCTATAGGCGTGAGTTGGTAATTAAATACCAAGTAAGACAGTGCTCGTCACCGCAGCTGTCGGTGCTCCCCTCCGCCAGCATCCCGGCACTGCAGCCCGGGGGGGCTGCTCGGCCGGGACACGGAGCCGGCCAGCCGGAGGGTGCCCACCTCTGGAATGCAGATCCCCGGCGCTGCGCAGCCCTTGCTTGGGCTCGGCTGCTTCACAGCACTGCCCAGCTGCAGCTTAACCCGGGCAGATTCGGCTTGGGAACTAGCTGCATCAGGGACTGGTAAGTTGGCTGTGACAGTCTTACCTGAAGTAGAAATACCCTTCATTTTTCTATTAGCTTTTCTTTTTCCTTCTTCTTACCACTATTGATTTTTATGCTGTCTGTGAAATGACACAAACTTCCCAGAAATTTCTTCTTCAGACAAATGAAAATTTCTTCCACCTTAATCAGCATTTTCCTTGTGTATAGATTACGGTTCACATCAAAATTGAATCGAAATACCTGACGACATTCAAAGCACTGCGTGGTGAGAGGAAAAGAAATTTACCTTGACCTATTCTTTATCACCCGTGGCAGACTCTGTGCCAGTTCAAGTGACATTTTGGATTCTCTGACTGATTTCTTTTGGAGAATCACTGACTGTGATTTTTAGACACCTGTTTTTTTTCACTGTTTCTTTGTAAATAAGTATGCCTGCTCTACACTAAAACACGTTAGCTTGGTTAAAGAGCTTTTTCTCCGTTTTTCCACAAATACCATTCTGTTGAAAATGGAGTCCTAGGGCACCGGTTCTCTGCATGTCTCTGTAAATTGACTCCGCTTTTTGTTGTTGATGTTGTTGCGTGCCCTCCCTCTTCCCTCTGTCTTCTTCATATTTCTATGCCTAGAAGACAAAACTGAGCTGGTTATTGAGACAGTATCATTTATTTGTGTTCTTTAAGCAGGCTGCAGCAGAGCCAGAAGATAATGGGCACCTCATTTATTCAGGCTTTGAATGATCATATTTAATTCCCAGTGACAGCTGTCTTCACCACATTAGCATTGCAAATCAGCTCTGTTTTGTAATGGCCTTCTATTGAACATGATTCAATTATGTGTGGTCCGTAGCGAGGCAGGATACGGTCTTAGTATCTATAGCAATATTTCTGCAAGCTGCTGCTCTTTACACTGCTCACATTTAAGCTGTCTGTTTACCACAATGCTTTCCTTGAACTACACTGAACTCTCTTCATTTTGCAGCTAAATAAAGAAGAATGAATATAATTTGTAAAAGCAGTTATCTGGTCAGACATATTACATACCCCACCTTCTTTACACATGCCTGGAATCAGGAAACACTTGTTAAAATAATTGTTATTATACTTAAAACATTTATATTACAAAAGTCGTAAAGTGGATTTAAATGATTATATAGTGTTAAATGGTACTAAGTACTAAAGCTCAATGCTGTCTTGAAGAAAAATTGTAATAACATACCAAACAAGCAAAATTTATTTTAGTGTCATAGTTTTCCAGGAAAAGGGCAGCAAGGCTTAACATTTATAAAGCAAGCTAAAAAGCACAAAACTTCAAAAATACAGTTTCAAAAGGTTTCAGAAGTCCAATTTAATTTACTGTGAAATGGCTAAATCCTGTGCACCATGTATCCAAGTCTTTTTGTATCTTGGGCTGGCATGTGCAGGTGACATTTCAGACTAAGCTGCTGAAGGCCTGGATCACGTCACTGTAGCTTAACAGGTTTGTGTATTTGTTATAATACAAAACCCTTTCTGAATTCTGATTCCACATGTAAGGCAAGTTCTCCTATTGTGTCAGGCAGCCTCAAAAAGAAAAGCTTCCTCTGCACAGATCCAGCAAATACATGCTTCAGTCTGTGCAAGGCAAAGCACAAACCTCACTCTTTTCTCTAGGATTTCCACCCCTGTGATCTCTACAACATTTAGCTCTTGCAGAAATCTCATTATACACCATAGAGCTGTCCGCAGCCTCAGGGTTCTCTTAGCACCCTTCGTCTTGGAGACGAAGTGCACCTATAGCAGAAATACGTTATTTATTCCACAAATTAGAGTGCTGGGCCATCATTCTAAAGTATTTTATTGGACAACAAGAGGAAAGGTTTTTTAATCATACACTAACCTTGAATTGTTTAAAGATGCTCTCTAAATGATGATGGTGACAGAGGAGCCACAGTGTCCCTTCCGTGGGATCCCCAGTTTGAGGTTGGTCCTGGGTTGAAGCCAAAGGCCACCACCAGCTGCCCCAGGTGGGTTGGAAGGTCACGGACACCCGTGCTAACCCCATCACTCCCTCCAGTGCTGCTGCATTGGATACCGCTGTGCATTTACCACATTCATCCATCTTTTAAAGGATGACTTCAGGTTTTTTTTCTTTTTTTTAAGCCTTCATTCACACCTTTCCTCTCCACTGTCTCTTCTGACAGATTCTGTTGTCTTTTTTGCAAAGATTTGAGACATATTGATTTCTTGATTATGCTCTTAACTTAGTTTATGAGGTTTTACTACTTTTTTGAAACCACAGAGCTTATGTGAAAATAATGACTGCTTCATCACTCAAATAGGGGATTCATTGCATTTTTTTAAGGTAAGACCCATTTGTTGTTAATGGCTGGGTTTTTTGCCTATATCGAATTGTACATTCACCTACCTGGGAAACAAACTGGAGTTTATGAAAGCAGTTTGATTTGTTCTTATCATGCCTACCACGTGAAAAAAAAAACGTATGTGCAAGCAAATACCTGTGCATCCTATTTTTGCACGTGGTCCTTCATGAAGCTGCTCCGTGGGACTGGATGTCAACACAACACCCTACCGAGGGTCAGTTACTTTAGCAGGGTCGCAGGCCCCAGTCCTCGGAGGTATTTAGGGATCTAGTGGCAACCAGTTCAAGTGTTAGATGAAAAATCCGGCTATGCATTTTAAAGAAAAGCTGTGCCAAAATTTTAAAAGTTAATGTATAAATTGTATCCGAAGTCAAAGTCTGCTCTGCTCAGACATCCAGAAAAAGAAGATGTCTTCGTTTTTTCTAAGCTACTTGAACATTTCTGCTGATGAAAAACAGTCTACAAAGCGAATGGAATAATATGGATAATGGATAATGGAATAAACCAGTCTCTAGAATATATTATTAGAGTCACATTCTCTACACCCTTCTCAGACAACCAGAGATTTTTTAAAAATTTGTTAAAAGGGAGTTGTTCAGTTCTTTTTCATATATTTTTTCGCATTTTTTTTAATAGTACCTTGAAAGATTTAAACTAAAATTATTTTTCTTTACAGAAACCAACATCAGGGATAAAACTTTGTTTAAGGATGAGTAACGGGACAAGGAAAAAGAGCAAAAGGAAAGCATGCACCACATGCTCTCCAGGGAAGAGCAAAGTGAAAGGCTTTAGAAAACAAAGTGAAGGAGAAACAAGATCTAACCTGTGCCTTTCAGCTTCTTTCTCCCATTAAGAAAACTGAAGAAAAATTTATTTTTGGTAAAATGTGGATTTCTGATGTGCTTAGTGAACAATTCAACTAGGGCAGGCATTAAGAAAACCTGTACATATCAGAATATGTTCCTTTTTCATCACTGTGACTAAAAAGGAAAAGCAAGTGTGATGTCTACGCTGTGGTAGGGGTTGGTGGGGCTCCTGGTGGAGCATAATGTCGTGCTACGGCAGCCTGTCACATGGGTCATCCTGTCTGACCCTGCTAGATGGCTCTCGGGTTCACATTTTCAGATGCTGACCTTCATACAAAATATTTTTACCTGTTTCTTTGCCTAGGGAAATGAGGTTTATGTTACCATAGTATCTCTCTCGTCTAATTTCCCACACACGCAATCATTGTTAACCCAAATTTGAAAAGTACTAGAAGTCCTATAGACGATTGCACTCCTACAGGTTTCCTGAAGACCTGCAGTTAGCTATAGAGAGGGAAAGACAGGAATTCCTGCCTGCCCCAGGGGAGGACAGACGGCCTCTGCAGCTGGCACAAATGCACGGGCAGGAGTACGTCACTCTAGGCACCCGTGTTACTGCTTGCTTTTGACCAGCCAAGGATG
This sequence comes from Fulmarus glacialis, assembly GCF_000690835.1. NCBI lineage: Eukaryota > Metazoa > Chordata > Aves > Procellariiformes > Procellariidae > Fulmarus > Fulmarus glacialis. Next base: position 25,112 of record NW_009200644.1, read on the forward strand.
CTACAGAGGACATGGAGGGAGGTGGAAACGGTGCTGCAATGGTGGGCACAGGGGATCCTAATCCGTAGGAATCCAGGCTTCATTGATTTTATCACTCAGGGACAACCTTTTTATTCTGCAATAAGTAAGCTCTTTTCACATGAAAGCTGCACAAACAAAACTAACATCACCTCCTGAGTATGCATTGCTGTTATGTGAGACTGGTCATGTTTACAGTCAATTACCACAGAAAACCAGGGAATTTCTTTCTGTATTGCTGTATGTAATGGATACTAATGACAACTTCCTCTACCTGTCATGTAATTTGGTGTAATTAACTTAATTTGTTCTGGTAATTGTAAGAAGGTCAGGACCAGAGTTCATGAAATATGAATCACTTCCGCATCGCATTTCAATATTTATCATCCCGTGCTGTCCATAGATAGCATTAATATACAAATGACTTAATTGAGAAACAATAGAGGTTTCTATAAAATACAATAAACCTTTCGCAGAAGTAAGGAAATGGAAAGTAAATCCCATAACACCTTCTCATTCTTCAGCCAGAGGCACAGGTTCTGTAGCATTCACACACCGTAGGCCACCACTTCAAAGTCTCCTAGAGGTGCCAGCCTTCCAAAATCATTACTTATCATCAACTGTATTGCTATAACACTTTGAAGTTGTTTATGCTACTTCTCTCTGCCCCAGATGACTTATGTTGCAAGTAAAGAGGAAATTAATGCAGACAGATCAATGGGGGAAATAAAGCAACCAGCAATGCTCAGCTGGATCTCAGGAAACTGTGCTCATGCTGTCCCATGTATTAGTCATAGTTAAGAAGAATATTAAGCAGGGATTTAGAGGATAATGAAATAGTTTGGGGCTGCTTATAGGGACATTCCCCTTTCCTACCTTAGGGGGAGGTATAGGAAAACTACGGGATAAAAACCAAATGTGTCTGCCTGGAACTTCAACAAGTAGCTGGAGAAAGCTGGGCTTGCAGGCTAACTGGAGGTTGGTGTTCACCCTCAGTCTTGAAGGGAAGGTGGTAAGTATGGTGCAAGAGGTTGTGAAAGGCCTTGAGAATCAAACAACTGCTTAAGTTTAGTGAGGCAAGCGGAGTGGATTTTGCAAAGCAAGGGAATTAAAGGTAAGAGAAACATAGGAAGGAATTGTCAGAGAAATAAAATTACAACAAAAGACAAAAAGTATGTCATAGTAACTGAATCACAAGATAATGCCAACTTCTGCTACATGGAAAGAAAGATGGGAAAGATTTGAAATATTGCAGTGAGAATCATCAAGACAGCCTGAATGGGAGAAATAACCTACAGAGCAAACCATAATATGTGCCTCGCTGACAAGACTAGCAGTGTTCATACTCAGAAAACTGAAATTGTGCGCTGGAATTAGAGTCAAAGGTTAGTAGCTATCTCTGAACAGAACTTGAGTTCACAAGCCTCTTTGAGGACATACAAGAAAGTTGGTCTAAGAATTTAATTTGGACAAAATAAGCCAAGAGTGGAGTAGAGAGACAGGTTTGTGAGGCAACAGCCTAGAAAAGGTTGTCAAATTCATGTTTTCACAGGCAGATATGCAGAGATACAGTTAAGGAGAACAGGCACAGTCCACTATAAAAATTGTAAGAAAGGTGAATCAGACAACTTCTCCAAGGGAATCCTTCCCAGAGCAATCAGAAGTAGGAAAGAGTCAGAAGAAGACAGGATCTGAGCAAATGAAAGGCTGAGAATGATTAACCATGTCACAGTCACACTTGGCCAACAAGTCCAAGGGATAAGGATGGAATACTTGTTCACTAAATTTATCTAAAAAGAAGCTGTAGTGACAGAAAGAAATATCAGTGAAATGTAAATCCTAAAACCAGATGAAGAGGATCAAGGGTAGAACTGGAAAACAGAAATGGAAGTAGAGTTTGGTAACAGAGCATCTGTGAAATCAGAGATCTATGAAATGAAAAGGAGGGAAGAAGTAGGTGGGAAGAAAGGTCTCATCATTTCAGAACAGGAATCTGAAACATGCTTTTATTGTGAGGAAAGTGATGGGTTGGGGAGAGTACAAATGTGGTCACCAGGTAGAGCACAAAGTAGGACGTAAGGTTCATTAGCCTAGGAGAGCAGCGGGAAAGGCAGAGAGGAGGAGGAAGAAAAAGTCACATCACATTTTGTAAGCTTTGTGCAGCAAGAAATAGGTGAAGTCCTGTGGGAAATGGATGTGGAAGCCAAATATAGAAAGAATTGGGGGTGAGTCCACGAGTACAAATGTGGTCACCAGGTAGAGCACAAAGTAGGACGTAAGGTTCATTAGCCTAGGAGAGCAGCGGGAAAGGCAGAGAGGAGGAGGAAGAAAAAGTCACATCACATTTTGTAAGCTTTGTGCAGCAAGAAATAGGTGAAGTCCTGTGGGAAATGGATGTGGAAGCCAAATATAGAAAGAATTGGGGGTGAGTCCACTGTGCTGAAATAGCTGGAGTTGTCAGGGTGGGCTTCGGGCAGCAGTCAGGGTGGGGACTGCAGAGCTGCACGGCCACAGCTGCATTGCACGCTGAGGCAGTATACGTCCTCAGCTCCTCCTGGCATACATATGTTGTCTTGCACACTTATTTTCCCTTAATGTGAGAAACATGAGGATCGCCTCTCATGTTCTTCTATTTTTACATTCTTTATGCTTGAAACTTTTAATAGGATATTATCTGGTAATTATCTTGCTGAGAATATTGCCTGCATTGTAGAGACCCCCTGAAGTGGGTTGTTGCTTAGTTCTCATGCACAGTTTGAATTTTTCAGAGCCACTTTTGAAAGTGGGAAAGGTTATGGGCCCTAAGATGCTTACCTGAAAAGCCTCTGATTTCATAGGGATGCTTTGAAATTGATTTAGTCTTATTAATACCAGTCTCCAGAAAAGGTTGAGTAAAGTCAGCACCAAATCAAGTCAAATCTGAGAATAACTTGGGAAAGCACAACATATCCGTTGGAAAAGATTCTGCAGTTACTCCATCTACAATCTTTTGTGCAAGCCAACTCCTCCATCAACTATTCTCCCCAAATGAGCTGATGTCCGTCTACATCACTGGTTCTGGAGCTTTTGGGAAATCCAAAAGCAATTGCCTTTCAGCATTTTGTTAATATGCTTTAGTAAAGGATATTGCAATGAAGCATCAGCACTTTAAAAGGCATAACTTATCAATGCTAGTTACTGAGAGCAATGGAGTCAATATGGGTAAGTTGGAAATAAATGGTGAGTTTTTAAACTGAAAAAAGTGTGTTTGATTTCTTAGCTATACACCTTATAGAAGTTTTCTTTGCCAAGAGATACCACTGTTAAGTCCTTAAACTGTAGAGAAGTATAGCTTATAAAATGAGTTTCTAATAGCAGAATGCCAGTAAAGAGTAATAGTCCATATGAGTTAGAAAAACAAGCCGTCAGTCCACAATTGCTAATGTAAGAACATGCAAGCTGCTTGTTTATTGATTACCAAGTTCCGCTTTTATTAAATAATTTAAATACCAATATGGAGAAGTGGTAGCCAGTAAGCCTGAAGCATACTCCAGTAATCCATAAATAACCATGTTATATTAAATTGTAACAGGTATTAATAAGTATATCTAAAATCGATATACTCTGTAAATAAATACATATTTAGTTTGAATTTAATTGATATTCATGCAAACTTTAAGTATTAATTCCTTGGATAACAACTAGGAGCAAAGCCATGTAAAAGGTTATAAAATTCTGTCTTAGAAGATGAAAAGGAAACCAGTTTTTCCTGGTTTCCCATTCTATTCTATAGTTCAATTTTTCTGTAAACCATGACATTCTGGAATGCAATTTTATTTTCTGTTACATTCCTTTCTCCCATATAGATTCTCTGTACTTGATATATGGTAATTCACAATCACCATTTTTAAAAGGCCTTTAAGGGTACTATAGATAGATAGAACAAAGAGACGCTATTCTGAGAGCCAATTCCCCCACTTCTCTGTGGACAAAGAAGTCAGATTAGCAAACTGCCATTACAAAAGAAGCTCTCCAGCATTTTCTCAGTTTGGTTCAAATTAACAGTAGCCAACTAAAGCAAGAAGATTGAAGCTAAGATGTTAAACAAGATAAAATGCATGTCAAATTGCTCATGAAGAGCAAAAGCAAATCTAATAACCAGCTTATCAAATTCCAATATGGTTAAATGAACGAAGTATGGTATTATTAATATACTGAAGCAGTCCTCTGCTGGTTGTCAGTCTCAAGAACACCATGGCCACTCAGGGGTTAGCAACGCTGGACATAAAACTCAGAGGTGAGTGCTCTGAAAGCAAAGCTTGTAGCTCCACAGCTGAAGAAAACTCTGTATTAACTCGGAGCCCAACAGAACATATGACACAAATAGGGTCAATTTTTTTATGCATTCAAAGACTTTTAGAAAGATAACGTATTCTGATTTTAAAATGCCAGGCAATATAGATTCCACCACCTAACCTTCACTGTTAAAAATGGTCACTTCAAAGCTGCTGGCATTGATTCATGGCTTTTTCTACAAGCTCTCTTCTACCTATATCTCTTTCTACCACTCTCTCCTATCAGATATCCCAACTCCAAGTGAACACTCTAGAACAATGTTTCTTATCTGATCTCAAAAACTATGGCAAAACCACTTGACAACAGACAACCGCATTTGCAATTGACAACTGCATAGTTATACACGCCCATACGTACAAGCAAGCAAAAAACCCTAAACGATTGAGTTTATTCTATCTTTTTTTAAAATGAAAACTGTTTTGATAATGCTATACACTAAACCACTCTGGAATAAATAAATTATCATCAGGTTTTTAAAGGCTGAAAACACAATAGGGTGGATTGCAACCAAGTCATTTTAAACTTAATGACAGTCTACCGGTGTCCAGCTTGGTGCAGTTCTGCGCATCCCAACATGGTGCACTACCACATGAAACCAACAGTTGATTGAGGAAGGCTCCTGATTTTATCTTCAGGGAAAATTCCTCCTTCTTATACAAGGAGTAAGTGCCTTAATACAGGGAATGGATGGAGAGGGTTGCAAAACATGGGAGATACCTTGGCTTTGCGGTATTCAGGACATTCATACTTTAAATACATTGTGACATACAAGATTCGGTTTGTAAACAATATACTTCATATGTGTTCAACCGATGTGTCACAGTACTTTAGGGTTACTAAAGTCACATATATATACATCCTCAAAATCTCTATCCATATACCTATGCTTTCACTTCTCTTCATTAGGAACAAACCAGTGTTATTCTGAGCTTAAAGGACAAATGAGTTAAAAATCAGTGGTGTCTTCATCATGAATATTTGTCCTTATCAGAATGGAGGCTCCTGGAACAATTACTATGTATCTAGGCAGCAGCACTACAAGTGAATGTGAATTAGCATCACTACAGATTATTCCAGTGGTTCCTATTCATCACAAACAACAACAGCTTCAGGAAAACAACACTACCACATGCGACCAGACAGGGGATATATCAGAAAGCACATTTCAAATCAAGAAACAAACCTGAAGACTATCAAAAATGCTAATGCAGAAGGAAAGCCACAAGACCTGTGATCAAATTTAGAATATTCAATTTAATTTCTGAGAACTGCATCAGAAAAGCTCTTATTTGTACAAAACAAAAGGTTATAAGCAGCCAATCTATTCAGACAGTGACCTTGCCAGCCAGTACTGGGGGATAAAAAAAAAGCACCATTCCCCATCACATTCTCCAACACCCGTATTGCTCTACTTCCCCATAGAAATATCATGCAATTAATAGCGGATAATACATGTTAAAATGTGGTCCATACATGAAAAAGTTTGGTAAACATAGTTAGTATTAACATGAAGAATATTTTGCACCTTATCTCCATCATTTTTATTCTAGCAAATGAAAGGAAATATGCCTGCTTTCCCTATCCTCCCTCCAGTTATTAGTTATTACCAGTATAACTGCATGCAAGTAGTACAACAGCATTAGATCCTGTATTTATACTTAATTGGTGAACTAAGTTTTACAACTAAACACAAGGAACAAATGTGTTGTTTAAAGCATTAATTTTGGATGGATATTTTCAAAGAAAAGTCTATCAACTCTGCTTATTTGACAGTCTTAATTCTGTCTTAATGCTGTCTTCTGACAGCAGAAACTTTATTGCTAAGAGAAAGTGAGCAAATGTTTTCAGGGATTACAATCTGCATATTGTTAAAAGAATTGACAACAATTTTGTCAGTATTATATAACTCAGGAGGGGAGGAACCATTATTCATACCTGACTTATATCAGACTCATCTCAGTGGGCCAGCATTTGTGTGACTGTGTACAACCCAAAAAACAGCTTCATTTCTGGAGTCCAAAGCAAACTTGCAGAGATAGCAGTCACCAAGAAGATAGGTTTCTTTTATACCATTCTCAAATTTTCTGAGGAAACATTTTCTCTGCAACGTCATATTCATATTCATTTTCTTTGTTAAAATAATTTCCAAATTGTATTACCGACCTTAAATACAAAATCATTTACAAATATGGCCAAGGTTTACTACCTGCATTTTAACAGCATGAGGAAACAAAGCCTGTGGGTCTTGGATGTTTTATTCAAAATTGCAGAATAACAGCAGGAACTGAATCCTGGTCTTTTCACCCAACACTTTCTCTCCACTAGCCCATAGAAATCAAACCTAAACTGATACTGGGTCATCCAGACTCCATGCTAGGAATTTTCCATTTTGAGTATTCCTACTTCGGCATAGATGCAGATCCCATTTCTATTCTGGTTTCATCAAACTATCATTCCAGGAGTTCAAGAAGTGAGTGCAGAACGTTTCTCCAAATAACTACTTGGTTCCACCAGCTGCAAACATACATCAAATGTAATCAGAAGGCAATTGGCAGTGACCACAATGCATCAGGCATGCCAGAGCGGGTCAGAACTTAAATGCGAAAGTTCAAGAGAGTAACTTGGAAATCTAATCCTCACTCATACCTGCACTCCATTTGCATCTCAATTTTTGACACAGATTCCTCAAAGCACCTAAACGTGGACACTGAAGCATGTACAACAGCACCTGAGCCCTGCTCAGGGACAAAGCGAAAGGGTTCTTAGAGTCTGTCCAAGTCCCAAAGGTCGGGATGTTGCTACGGTGCTCAGGACAGTGCTTCCCTTACACCACAAGCTTACAACCCGACAGGACCGTTCAGCCCGTTGCCATTGTGCAATATATCCAACAGTGCATATATCCACCACCACAGGGCATTTCCAGCCGGCCCAACTTGACACACCAGACACGCTACTCTTACAGCTGGAGCCCGCCCGGACGCCTCTCCGAGCCGAGCGCGGCACACGCATCCTCACGTGACGCCAGTGCCGCGTTCAGCATCGCCAGACCTCTCGTGCTGGAAACAAACGGCAGCGCAAGTCCCCGCTCCATTAGGAAGCCGCCTGAGTAGCGGGACGCTCGTTCAAACAGGCTCTTTCGTTCTTCAGCTTTCAGAAGAGAATATTCCAGGTAACAGTACCTGACTATAAATTTTAAATAAATAGGAGAACACTTGATTCTTGACAGTTCATCTCAACATTTCAGTTGCTGATGGCAACATTAACAGCCGGCCTTTCCATTTTCTGTCATTACTCCCATCTCACAAGCTCTAAGGGTTTGATTCTGCCACAAATATTTAGGGCTTTTTTTGCACAATACTCTCAACTAGCAGAGCAAATTTAAACTATAACTTGCTCAGCTTTGCAGTCAGGAGAATCTCATTTTCTGTACTCAGAAAAGGGGGGAGGGAAGCCCCGCTAACATTTTGCAGACCTTCCGTGTGCTGATCCCAGAGTTGCAGTTTTGTTCACATTGGGCCTTGGCAGAGAAAGGATCATTGTCACATTAGCTTTGCAGACCCATGAAGACACCCGCGTTCTCCGACCAGGCTGTTTTCTGTTCCCACAGAAACCACATATTTAGTGGGGGCAGCCCTTGAAATGAATGGAAGTCTCCGCATTCATACAGTAATAAAGGATGACAACCACCTGGATTACTGTTCTTCTGGTACTATTTTATAAACACAAAGATATTGAAAATACTGAACCATTCCTTCCTTCCCTATTTTTCCTGTAGAGAAACTGAATTAGCATCCCTTGCTAGATTGTGCAGATATATCTTTCTCATTCTTCCTTAACCCACACTATACTTATTGTTTTGAGTCTCAAGCTGTATGTTCTATTTTATTCCTTATTCTTCATAATGCTGAAAATATTTGTATACTATTAGATATATGATAGATTTCTAAAAAGAAACATTTGATAGAGGTTTTGATTGGATTATTATTGAAAGATTAGTGATTCTGAAGTGCTCAGTTATATGACATTTAATTATGCAACCCCAATGAAACTCGGTTAGCTTTTATACTGAGAATAGGGCAGGAGAAAGGATAGCAGAATCAGAGCTTACATATTTAGTACTGAATAAACCATATTTTCTATGCTGTTTTCCATAAAAACAGACCTGCTAGATCAAACTAAAAGACTTTTCTCAGCCAGTGGCCAGCAGCTGATGTTTAGAAAAAAGAACATGTGAAAGAGGGAAAGTAGAGCAGTAGTTGCTAGTTACTCCTGTTTAAAATGATCCATCTCAGGTTTAATAGCTCTTCACGCTCTTTCCTTTATAAAATTGTTTAATCACTTTTTGAACTTTTTTGTAATTTTGGTATCCCATGAAAATGGATCTCAAAATGTAATACTGTTATGCAGGAAAGGGCTTTCTTTTGTTTGTTTTAAACCTGCTGCCTAATAGTTTCCTTGGGTACCCCGCAGTGAGTAATCATTCCCTATTCAGTTTCTTCGTGTCATTCATAATTTTATATTCCTCTATCACACCTGCCTTTTGTGGTCTCTTTGCCAAGCTGACGAGTACTGGTACAGTTCTCTCTCACACAGAAGCTGTCCCATACCTCTAACCTTCCCCTCTGCTCTTCTCCCTGCCCTTTCTAGGTCTATATCCTTCCATACTTCCACAAACCATCCATGATGTGCCCATCTCATCAATATATGCATAATCAAGCTTTCTGTTTCTTTTTTTTTATTCTTTTCCCAATACTTTCTAATACTCTGTTTGTCTTTTGGCTGCTGCTGAGAATTGGGCTGATGTCTTTAAGGAATTAATCAGAAGCGCTTCAAGATCTTCTTTGCTAATTTAGAGTCCACCACTGTGAGCTTCATGATTAAAACTGTTTTTTCCTCAGGAGGATTACTTTGCATTAATTTGGTCTTTTCTCACCCAATCACTCAACACAGTAAAATTCTTCCGCAACTCTACAGTAAGCTTTGGCTATTTTGAGTAATTTCATATCAGCCAAAAAATGTCTCTTTTTTCACTCCCTTTTCTAGATCGGTTAAGAACATGTTGAATAGCAGACAGCTTCATTCATTCCCCTCCTAAATCTTTTGGAAAAAGATTATCTATCCTATTCTTTTTTTTTTCCCCTTTTCTTTAACCCATTGCTAATTCAGGAAGAAACTTATTCCATATCCCATATCAGTTAATTTTTGTTAGCCTTTGGTGAGACACCTTTTAAATATCCAAGTTGTGCCGATTCTTCGCCATTACAACACGTTAAAACACTGTGGCATACTAATTCTGGTCTTTATTATGATTTCAGCCAATCCGCTTGCTATGGAGTCCAGACACACTAATGAACTTCAGTCTCACACCCGACGGGTTCTTTAAAAAACTTGGTTTCATGACTATCACTTTCTGCTCCTCAGGTATCAGGGCTGATGTAAGTCATAGTTACCCATCACAGGGAGTAGTTCAGCACTTTAGTTTTGACTTCTGCTAGCGTTCTTAGATGAACACAATTTATTTCTGTTGGTTTGTTACTATACATATATCAATTTGTTCTAAACCTTTTTCATGACAGCTAAGTCAAAGGTCCTTAGTTTGGTCTCCACACAGAAAGGCTCCTGTATGAAAAAAAAACCCTCTTTTTGCTCTTTCTTAGTAAACAACAATAGAAACAATTCATTTAGGGTTTTTTTTTAGCTAAAATCATATCGTTCTTCAATGTTTCTTTTACACTTTGTCAGAACTACAGAGTCAGGCTTTCTACTTTTGCATTTTAAATGCTGTTACTAGTTGTGCTAATGCTTTTAGCAAGTCAAGGCTCAACAACATTTTTGGCCAGTTTCAGAACAGTTTTACCTGTTTTCTATTCTCTTGCCAGGGTTTTCTATTCTCTCATTTGGATAGAAGTTCCACAATGGAAGATGTCTCTGGTAGCTTTAAACAGTCTCCTGCAAGGATTTTACCCTTTGGGCTGCCTCTCTTAATTTCTTTTGAGAAAGGTTCTTCATTTGTATGTACTTTCTTGTTGTAAATTATATTATGGTGGGGAGATGGGCAAGAAGTTGTGTTTTTTCTGCCCTCAGTGATACTGAATTTGAGAAGGCTGTGGTCAGTATTGCATCATCGTTATGATTTTAGAAAAGAATTGCAAGAATAAAATGAATTTTATTTTCATTATGAATTTCTAATAATCTGTTGCTGGATTAAAATAACAGCCTTAAGAATTGTAACCACTGATGGATATGTGCACTGTATGGCACGTAGTTAACATCAAAACCTAATTTAAATCACTACCATTAAATAAGAAAGTGGAATAAAACATATGCTGTCTTGGATTATTTGTGAAATATTATATTATGATCATCTTAATCTATTATGCCAGGCTTTTTGTTGCTGTTGTTTTAAAAAATGATTTAGTTTGTGAGTATGGCTAAGCTGCCTTTTTCATGAAATTGCAGAAGCTTTCACCTGGGCTAAAGATTAGACATTGCATTTTATCATTCAACAGGAATATACAAAGTCTTGCAAGGAAAAGAGATTCCTGTTATCATTTCAGCAATCTCTGTTTTCCAGATAATTGAAATGAAAAAAAGAGCAGAGAGTTCATTGTTATTTGCACCACTAAAGATGAAAAAGCAAAAAAAAGTAATCACAGTTTTCTAGTTAAGAGCTTAACAGAAATTCTTACTAAAACAACAAAATTTTCTGCCTATCACTATCAACACGAGTGACCTCACAGAAATTATTTCAATCTGTCAGCAATTTGTTCTCATTCTTTGCACATAGTCTGAAAATTTCAGTACTTTTTTGTCAGAAATACCTTTGCATTCTCATTTTTAAGCATATCAAAAGGCAAAATAACCAAAAATTAATTACTGACTAATGTTTCTTCTGTGTGAAAGTAATTGCCACATTGTACTGGCTATAATGATACTCAATGGAAGTTTATTTTTGGTCTATCGTACCAGAATTTTATTTATATATCGTGCTAAACAATAACAATCTTCTCTGTCCGTGTTTTACCAATGACTGTGGCAGACCCCAAGTTATTTGAAAACACTGCCCCATGCAGGAGCACAACAAAAGTCACTTTTGATAGATTCGGAGCAAAACAAAGGCTACAGAGGAAAACTAATTCAAAATCAGTGTTTTAACAAGATGTGTTTCAATTCAGTGTGTTTTTTTAAAAAAAGTAAAAGGGGCAAAAATTTTAAAATCCAAATTTTATATAAATATTGACTCGCATTTTTTGACATTTTAAATTACTGAAATTTGCTGCAACAAGAGTCAATGTCAGCAAATTACTCAGCTCAGCACAAACAGAGTCTTCATATCACCCGGATCACAATTAAGTTGGTTCAGGGATACGGACAGTGTTTTATAATTTTTCCTCTATCTCTTTTGTGACCCCTCTATCTCTTTTGTGACAGCCTTTTTTCCCCCAGCTCAGTGAGCTCCCCCGAAATAAGAACAGAATGAAGACATTTTACCCACAGATAAATTCACTAAGTCCACCCCAGCACAGTGAGAAATAGTTAGTGGGTGGGAAAAGAGGTTCATATAAGTAAATGTGTATTGAGTGGTCTAAAAAAACTGTGCCATGAAGCAAATTTTGAACAGAATTCAAGGATGAATAAAGGTGACTAAAGACTATGTTCGGGGCTCTTACATTCTTAAGTGAGTATGAAATGAGCAACAATTTCCAGGACCGCCTGAAATTTAAATGATAGGAACTGAAGAATGGCAGCACCACTGCCAAGAGGAATTTTCCATCCTGTACTTACATGGATTGCAACCAAAGCCCCCTTCTATGCACTTCATGCTGGAAAAGCAATATTTTTCTTTCAAATACACTTAAAATATAATAAAATATTGCACACAACCACCTCATGCAAGAACTCTAAAGAAATTAAATTTAGATAATCTAAGGCAAGCATCCACAAATCTACGCACACACAACATTGAAAATAATTTCAACTACATGTAAATATATTTTTGCAACAAACTTCTAATAAAAGAAAGCAAAAATATTTTCTCTTTTTCCTCTGCCCTTTTCAAAATTAATACATTTTTTCCCCTTCCCTCTACACCTTGCCCTGTTGATTTTTTCCTGCCATTTTTCGATTCTTTTCCCTCTTCCTCCATTTCCATGTGTATTCTTTTATTCATCTGCCTGACTTCCCTCCTCTTTCTATCCCCTCTTGATTTATTTCTTTGCATTCAAATAGTGGTGCGGCCTGGGACATAGCCTCTGTCTAAACCAACCTCAGCTAGTTTACCCCATTGCTTTCATAAGAGGGTACTCAGGGCATAAATGCCTTTTCCCCGGTACCTCAGCGTCCATTATATCCAAGCACAATCTTGTCATGGCATGGTCTAAAAATAATAAGAATAGAAAATTTATTGGCTTAGGGAACTTTACGCCTGTTTGCAGTTCAGAGAAAACAGTAGATATCTTACTGTGCTAGCTTTTTTCTTCTCTGGTTTTGCATTTTGTTTTGTTCAATAGCATGTTAAAAAAGAAATAAAACTGGGTGTCTTTTTTGTCCATGTGGTGCTTCTTATCTCCTCCTCCCATCTCTGCCACACTGGACCACTCATCTGTAACAAAAGTACTTGTCATGCACAGCAACCAGGGAAACGTGGGGCCATGAAGGAAGAGTGGAAACCCTATTTATCTTGCAAACCCTATTTTACAATTTCAGCACTGAACTTTGTTTGTGGTTTCATGGAATTCATGGAGATATTTATAAAAAGATGTCCTCTGATGAATATTGAGCCATGTTAACATCAGTGAAATGCTTGAAAACACAATCTTCAAAGTACTTGGCACAAATACAGACCCAGGTTCCAGCTGAGACAGAAGCCAGACAAGTTCTCCAGATATCAGACAATCGCCTGCATGTCTTTTCTTGCCAACATCATGAGGTTTTCAAGGACAACACTCTGCCCTAGTATTCTCGCATGTAATTAACTCACAGTGTAATCAATGGGATGTGTAGCTGAGGAGCTCTGAAGAGATTTTGTCTGGCTATAAAACATTAGAATGAAAGTTTTTATTGCTGAATATACATTTATTCAGAGAAGCTAATAGGTGTTTGCTGCATTTTCTGCTATTTAAATATGTTTAATCTTCAATTATATTAAAACCTATTGATGAGGAGAGGAGGTTCTTTTAACAGAGTGCTAGCAAGGCATTCATGAAGCCTTCTCAAACATACTCTGCCAATTATTTTATCAAGAGGTTCTTGCAAAAAAATTCTGCCTTAGCTTGTGACAAGTCCTGTATCCCAGAAGTACACGAGCTTGAGAAACTCTGGATTTGCCTACATTTAGGCAAAAATATTTCTCTTGGCCAAAAAGTAGAAAAAAATCCCTGGATCAAGAAACACATAAAAATGTACTTTGGGGGGGGGCTGAAATTAATAAAAGAGGACAGTTGCCAGTTTATATAATTTTTAATAATTTTTTTTAAAGAACGCGTGAAATTCCTGAAAGTGAAAGATTGAATGAAATTCCTGTAAGCAAGAGATTCCTTCTTCAGAAATGTTTTAATGAATAACAAAAATAACAATGAATTCTGCTGGGAATCACTTCATTGATGTCATTTACTATTAAATCAAGCCATCCAATGCACCCATAAATAGAATAACTGGACCATTAATTTGTTAATAGAATTGTAACCTTCATAAACATCAAAGTCATAACTGAATCCTAAACAGCAAATGCCATAACAAGGTTGATTGTTAGACACTTGGGGGATAAGTGTGGATACCCTCCTTGAACAAATTTCTTCCTTTTTTATGCTTATTTCTTGGTTAAAGTGTTAGATTTCCACTGATTCCCTTTTTGATGGGTTTTTGTGGCCAGGCAGGTTCTCTCTACGTTCTGCTCTGCACATTTATCCAGCCCGTTTAGATTGTAATCGCCTTGCCATTCGGAGTCAAGGCAATGCTATGCACTGCATGGCCTTTATTACCTATTATTTATAGAGCAGTAAATAAAGTGCTTTACTAATTGATTAAACAATCACAGTAAGTTTCTTTTTAGAGCTCTTGTTATGTTGTCAAAACAGTTTAATTTTTCTGTATGTTGATATAATGCTTTTTTGCAGTTATTTTGGAATGCTTTTGGTAAAGAACTCTCTTCCTGACGCAGCAGAAAACAACCCCACCACATTTACCTTTGCAATATGCAGCCATACATATTCACCACATTTCATGTTATGTCTCATTGTTCCACCTAGCCTTAATGCCAAATGTGGTCTATTTGCAAATTTGAGTTGCAGTATTTTTGGCTACTCTGCTACTTGCTATAGCATGTTTTCCGTGTAGGAGAGCCATGTGCCGTGACAAAGAAGCAGTAACCATCCTCTGTTCAGATGCAGACTGGCACAAAAAAAAAGATAAGCACATCATGCTTCCTACAGAGACTTTAATTCCGGATTTAATTTGTGTTTCGTGTTTAAAATGAAAATTATTAGGCCTTGAAAGCAGAAGCTACCCATGGAATGTGACAACACAATTTCCAATACACTAACAAAACGCTTATGAAAAAACCTTTAATTTCTTTAGAGTATTATTACCTGTATGCAAGCAGATTTAGATGGCTATGTGCTTATTGTATCCAACCAGTTACAAGAAAGCAATGGTGTACTTAGAAGCCCATCTGGAGGCCGGAAGAAAGTTGCCCTGGTCATGAGTGACAGGGGACACGCAGCCCTGCTACCCAGCGGAGGAGGCAGCTGCTCCACACATGGCGCGAAGAGGAGGCTCACTATTAAATGAGTGAGCATGAGGAATAAGACAAAGGTAAACCGTATAGCATCCTATAAGGGCCTTCAACAGCGGGCTACTGAAAAACAGGAGAGCGATCCATGGGCTAAGAAGCACTATTGGGGACATACAAAACTAGCTCACTCAGTAGCAGCGTGGAATGGTTTGATGAACGTTAACCATTTCTCCCCAAAGAGAGTTGCAAAAGCAATTTGTGCAGCAATTGCTAGCGTGAGAGAGGATCAGTTAGTCCGCCTCGATGTTTACAGGTAGTTTGTGTTGTCTGTTCCTGGTGTTCAAGTACACAGACAACGGGACCGGAGCAGTGACAATTCTCAGTGCTAAAGAGACCTTGTGTTGACAAACAGGCCAGAAGAAAGGAGACAGCAAGTAAAAAAGGAGATGTATCTCCTCTATAACAAGTCACGAAAAAGGCACAAGCAACTTTAGGTACAGTTATAAAGGAACAATAAAAGATCGACACAAAAGCATTCTTATTATCCCTGAATTAAAAACAAATGAACAGATCATTTTTAATGTGTTATAGACAGACATCTGCCCAAAACAAAATTAAATCCTGACAGCATAGTCAAAATGGGATAATTTTGACAATGATAGCAGGGAATCATCCTTGGGGGAACTTAAAGTTGCTGTCCAAGCACCAAAGAGCTCTAACATGGCACAGTGGGATTAAATAACTACAGGTTTGCTCAAAGTGGCAAAGAGAATGTGAAATGGTTGCCCTTTGAGCGTACACATCACCTGAAGGACTGGAAAAAGGAATCATAATGCAATTGCATTAGCAAGGGTATTAAAACACCCTTAACGACCGGCATGGGATCATGCTGCTAACTATTTGTGGCAACAGTACTGTACAACTTTTCCAGTCAGAATAACATTCTGCTAACAACTGCAGATTTTAATTTCCCCCCCAACCCTGTCAGTGATAATTTGCCTTTCCCCTTTCCCTTATCTTGCAGGGTAATACTGTCACATAACAGCATTGCTGAACAAAGTTGAGTGGGAGGTACTGCTCTTCATTTAGAAAAACTTCAACAGTATAGGTGAAGGCCACCTGTGATAGAAGATGGTGAGATATTTCTTTGGAAAAACACATCTTTTAGAAGTTTTATGAAAATAGGAGATGTCCTGAGATGTCCAAACTGGAACAAATTTATTGGCTGAATATTTCCAAAATAATTAAATACAGATACATCCTTTTCCATCCCAGTTTGCCTTACAGCAGGTCTCTTGCACCAAACCAGAATTCTGCAGGGAGACAGAGAAATGGATTTTGCTCATGTTTAATCTGTTTCCCACGGACACTGATAAATGAACCAAAAACCCAATCAGTGACCAAAGTCAGTAAATGTCAAAACTGTAGGAAACAAAAGTCAATGAGATTTCAGACAAGGCGCCTGTTCTAGAGAAGAGGGCTGTTTAGCGGCACTTGCCTGATGCATGGTCTAAGCAGCACCACTCATCGCTCTGACAGACCGCATTGCTAATCTAACAGCTGAAGCCAGTAAGGAGAACCCTGCCTCTCAAAACCTCACCTGAAAAGCTGAACACCATTGCTCGTCACCACTAAGCTACAAGTCTTCAAGAATGACTTCGGCGCTCCCGTGTCCAGGGCCGTGTAAGAGCCACGAGTCTTCCCAAGGACACGGCTTTCAGTGCTGACGTGTGTGACGCCGTAAAGCTACCAGGCAGAATAAAGAGGATTTTGAGCAATGGCAATGACCAGCAGCTCTGCAGCAGCACAGATGCAAAAGGGGACTTATCTCGCCAAAGCAATGAGATCCCCCCAAAAGTGTTATTTTTTTTTGGCAAGCACAAGGACAATTCACACCACATTTAAAGGCTATAAAATTGATCAAAGCCTTCCTCAGGATTCTCTGTGATGAGATCTCATCTGCTTGCTGTACCTCAAAGTGCAGGAAAGTGACTGGATTGGAATGAGAAAAAGAAAAAGAAAAAGAAAGAATAACAATTAATCGGGTTTTCTAATGGTGAGGAGAACGTTGTTCTACAATCTTTCTTCATACTTGTACAGCTCAGTGGAGACAAAGATGTAATTATAAGCAAAGTGTATCCCCAAAGCAAACAAAACTTATGATCTGAAGGAAGTGAGTTTCCCAGCTTTGAAGCCAAGCTGTAGGACTGACAGACAAGGGGTTTTTAACACCACTACTGATTCAGATTGCTTCCTACATCACATTTACAGTTACTCAGTGAAAATTTGCCAGCATAACCAACAGTCATTTATCATGACGTTATCATTTCAAATAGAATAAATCAAAGTGCAGATATACACAGCAAATTATTCCAAAGAGTAAATGAAATAAGATTATCACAGATACATGTTTCTCTACTTTTCAAATACAGTGCCTTATGAGTAATCAGTTTTTTCCTAAAGCAACAGTATTTTTTAAAACAATCTTTTAATAAACAAGACCATAGACAGGAAACGGTCTTGTAGTCCTCCCTGGATTTAATCTGAATTCAAATGCAGTAACAAATAACATGCATTTTTATAAAGAACCTTTCAAACCATGCTGCTGTTCTTATGCCTCACAGTTAATTCATTAATTAAGACATTTCCACGAAAAATACAAAGGGCCAGAAAGTGAAGTAGGGCACAGAAGAAAATGAGATTGAGCTTTACTTTCATTATAATCTCTATACAGCTAATGGAAAATATGGATTTGTTGAGGCTAAGAATCTTTCCTTTTCTGAACGACAATTTCCATCTCAATTTTTTTAAAATTCAAGTATAGACCAGAAAATGGGTGGTGTTTTTCCAAGATTATATTTTCATTATGTTAATTCAGATAGCAAGCGTCTACTGTGTTTTCAGATCAGATAGATATTTAAGATGATTACTTCTTTTATGTATGTATACACATTTTAAGAAATTGCATGCTGTTGGCTTCTGCCATGGATTTCTATTCCCCTTTTCTAAGCTGATAAATGCAAGAAGTGTATATCTGCTTGGTGACGTTCCCAATATAAAAATGCATACTTTAAGCAAAGGCATGCCCTTTCCCAACATTTTTTTTGGTTTGCATTTAACAAAATAACTGCAAATGTCAGGTATTAGAAGGGTTGAAACAACCTTTTCTATTTTGTTGTCTTTAGAACCCCATCTTTTATTCATGACTTCTCTCTTGGTGCTGGAAGGGAGGCCGTGTTGCTATAGCAATGCCCTGCATATCCTTGTGGATAGCTTACAGTTTCACTTTTTTTAAACAACAAAGAGCCATTGATACTACATGTTGCCGAAGGTTACAAAAGTTGAATTCTAAAATGGAAATATTTCTTCTATAAGACCACATAGGATATATGCCATGCAAATTCAAAGCTTCAAGTAAACATACAGCTCTTTTGTGAATACGCATGAACCTAGTAGAATACTGTTTGGCTTCAATGTATTATTCAGAAGAAAAGTATTTAAAATATACTCGTTATCTACAGTTTTCAAGATACAAATGTTCGAATATGTACAACCTACTCTTACACCTTTCTGACCTGCAGTAGAAATAAAACCTTTCTACATTTTAACAGTTCTGGATAATAAAATGCAATCTTGTATTCCAATTATGATTTAATAGTAAATACACTCCCAATGTCAGGGAACAGTCACCTTATAGAAACTTCCCTGCCCACAATGGATATTAAATATAGTTGAGTGTCCTTCAAGACTTCTCAAGTATGGTTTTTGTTCCTACCCTAATTGATTTCTCTTCTGTCAGATTTGAGTCCCGCAGATAGATGTTTACATAGTACAAATTCAATAACGGTTCAACAAGTTAAATCAAATAAAGAGTTAGATGGAAAAATTTAGAGTTACAGTCATAAAAAAGAAATTTATACTGGTGATTCAGCCAGCAGCACCAAATGACTCAGAACAGATCAAACAGGGTAACAGGCAAAACATCTCCCGTCACTACTACAGAGCAGTAAATCAGAGAGGAGATCCAGACTTTTCCACCCTCAAAGTGCAATGCAGGTGGAACAAATACCTCCCGTGATGGGTTTACGGCAGATATTCGCTGCCTCGCTCTCACTGTGCTCACAGGAGGACCAAAGCCATTTCAGGAGGTGTTTCAACGGAGTGATCCAGTTTCTCATGTAATCCTTCTGGCACCACTGCCTGGTAGCCACAAGGGCCAGCTTCAATCCCTAAATCACTAAAACACTTAAAACAAGCCCGCCTTGCTCTCCCTTCCACAGAAGCCTGGCACACGAAGGCCACCTCTCAACAGACAGCAGCGGAGCCACGTGGAGCCCCTCCGGCGTCTGGCAGGCTCGCCCCAGCCCACCCTGCCTCGCGGCTGCACTGATGCAGGTCTGCTGGGGCCGGGTAGGAGCCGAGCTCAAGGAAATAGCTGTCCTTCCACTCAAAAACAGAGTCTTCTTTAGTTTCCAAATCTCACTAGATTTACAAACCCACAAACAGTTGCTAACACGACTGCAGGGGCAGAGTGCAACTGAGGAAACAAAGGAAAATTCATCAAATATCATCCTGCCTTGGACCATTTGGGTTCTGGACAATCCTTCTCCAGGAGGAAAGTGTGGGCTTAAACAGACTTTGTTTAACTGGAGAAGAAGGAAAAGAAAAACCATATACCAACCATTCACAACAGGCAACACCACTGCCCTGGCAGAGTACCTAGCAATTGTCCTGACCCTGTCCTCCTCCAGCTGCTCCTGACCCCATGCTCCTCCTGAGGACCAGGTCTGCTGGACCTGGTCCTCCTGCTGAGGACCTGATCTGCTGGTGCTGGTCCTGCTCTGCCACCCCACCTTTCAATGCAGTCCTGTGCAGCGCAGGGAGGCAGTGACATGCCAAATCCACCCAGGGTCCTTGTCCCAAAGGAAGGTCTCACCAGTGGACTCTTGCCTTCTTGCAGCTTTGGCACCTCACTTTTTTTTTCCCTCCCGAAACCCTGAACTGCAGAATTTGATTATGGTGGCTCCTTTGTCGCAGGAAACAGCTAGACTGCTTGAGCTTTTCCCAACTTAATTACAACAGTTCTGTTCTCCCTGGTTTTACAGCTTCATTTTACAGCTCGGAAGCACCCCTTGGAAACTTAAGAAGCTGCCAAGAAGAACAGGTTGCATTGCCCTAGCCTACCAGCCCATTTCAGCCACAGCTTTCCAAAAGAGGCTCTCAGAGGGACAGGAAAGCTCTGAACTCGGGGTTCCTGGAGAAACACTGATCTTTGTCCTTCTTTACACCCACAGTCAGGTATATGAGGAAATATTACCACAAAAAAAAGACTGGAGTGAAGATAAAGCGTGCCGCAACATCAACTCACATTCTCTAAACTACCACAGACCATTTTGTGAAAAAAATACATTAACTTTATTTTCTTACGTGATGACAGTGCCACAAAGCTTGCTAGAAGTTCCTTGCTGGGCACCTAGAAGGCTGCTGTGTTTGAGCCTGTTCCCCCACCAAAAAAGGTCCATAGAAAGAGTTTTTAGGCTATGACTTCATTGCCTATAGGGAACCAGGAGAGACAGGAGGGCTTTTATGACATTCGATGTCACGGCCTTTTTCTGAAGGATTTTTTCTTGCTGCAAGGGGAAATGACGTGTGCGATACTGCCAGGCCAGGAGCGCTGCACTCAGCCACGCTGCACGTAGGTGTGCGCTTGAGCTAGGACCAAGGACACCCGAAGCAAAGTTCTTCTTACGCCTCCTCTTGGAAGCTCATCTCAACTCCGTGGTGGAGCCCAGATTTTTGCCTATATGTTGCTTGTGACTGATACTGGTAATTTTGAATTCAGGCATGGGCTTATACCTGACGCAAAGACACTCTTACCTCTCCACTGAAACGTGAAGCACCAGTTCCTTCTAGACCCCCCTAATTGGCTAAGCACACCTTTCCCAGAGCTCAAAGCTGTGGGCACCCTGGGCTTACTTTTTGCCAGCGGTTTCCTCTATCAGACGCCCCTCGCGGGAGTCCGGTCGGGTACCAGGGCTTCCAGCAGCATCTGTTGCTTTGGCTTCTCAGCAGTAGATGTGTCAGCACGGCAGGGAAGGCAACCAACTCCCTGCTTAAAATAAAGCTCTCAGTCTGATACAAGGCGTGCAATACTAAATACAACTAATAGACTGTACATTGGCAGCTGCCCCAAACTATCCTATGCAGCTTTTAATGACTTGCATCTCCCAAACCTGGGCCAAGCTGTGACTGTGAGCCGGAGCCGAGCTGGAACCCAGACTAGCCGGGTTAGCAAAGTCTCAGGTTGGAAAAACCTTGCAATGACCACACGTACGTGTCTGATTCTTTTATGCTCTTTTTCTGGGGCTCTCCCTGCTGGCAGGCTGCTTATTAAAAAATGCATTTCTGGGTTACACCAAGCAGCAAACAGCAGTTTGAGGTGATTGGGGAACTTTGTGCATTTTGTTTGAAAAAATAATTGCCTTTAACGGCTGTTTAGCATTCAGAAAGATTTTTGTTTCATGGATAGTTTTATTTAGTGTTTGAAAAGCTGCCAATTCAGTAAGAAATTTATTTGTTGCCATCCTACTTTAACCAAGGTTACTACTTTTGTTTTATCCTGCTTGCTCTGATTTCCACTGCAATTGAGCCTGGCATCACAAACTCTTTTCCAGGAGAGCTACCTACCTACCCTGCACTGAGTTACCTGCAATGCTGATTACTATCTGTCGCTCCCAGGTTCTCAGCTGCCTATTCCTCTTTCCAAACCCTTTCTAGCCCTATTTTCATGCTTCGCTCACACTGCTAGTCTAGCTTTTTACCCCTTATACATCCTTCTTCTGTTCTCTGACATGTTCTACAAATATCTTCTTTACCGTATGTCTGCTCTCGCAATGCTAAGTCCTCTCTCAACATGTTCTTAAAGATGAAGTCTTAGTTTATAACCATAGACCACGTGTTTAAAAATTACTTCTGGATAAAACCAATTCTATACCCAAGATTGGTGCTGAGCAACAAAGAGATGTCATGGTCTAGGTTTATAAAAGCCTTATTTCTACAGTGTTTGTCCCCACTTCACTGTTATGTTTAAACATAGGATTTCATGTTGCAACTCCTAAGTCAACCTACACGCGTTGGACCTCCCTCTGAAACCCCACAACAGAGATCAGTGCTTATTGTCAGATAAAAACTACAGGAAGATGGAGCTGAAGTTGAGATGCATGCAGTGATGACTTGGGGCAAAACCATTACAGGGCTGAATTGTAACCATTCTAAAAATCAGGCTTTATAAACTCTTGGAAAATCAGAGTAAGTCACACTTGAAATAAATCCAAATATATGAAGATATCATGGATATCGTTATATGCTTTATTTTTTCATATTCAAAGGCCTTACATACTGGCCTGAAATAACACGAGCTAATAATCATGAGATTCTGATTAGGCAAAGATGGTTGTTGAGGCCAAGTTAAGAGACCTGCAGCTGTTCCATGGAGCAATATTGAAGCTTATAGTTTTAGCATAGCTTTTAAAGAATTCGTTGTTAAAGGTATAATAATAGATACTATAGCAGACCGTGAGAAACTGAAAATTTCCACAATGGAAAAAGGGCTCTTAGATGGGGGATTTTAGTGCTTGTACTCCCAGATAAAATCCACTTTTAAAAGCACACTTCATTTTTTATGTTTTCTTGTCCTCATAACAGAAGGGATATTCTTACAGTCACTTTCACCCAGTGAAAGAAAAGATGCAGAAGCTTTTTACATGACCCAATTTTTAATTATTTTCAAATTATTTTTCATATTGAAATGCAATTTTTTTTAAAGAAAATAATAATTCTGAGTCCATCACATTTTCTGAAGAAAATCTCTGTAGCTTTCATATATTAAAGAGTGAGTTTTCTTGCACAAAACAGAACTCCATGTTCAGTGCAGCACAGCATATTAAATGGTTAGCTGTTATGCTAGACAATTTCTTCTGTTTCATACAAAAATGGTAGGATAGGCATAATTTTAGGCAGCAATATTCAATAGCTGAGCTGTATGTGCAAATACTTTAATACATTAGTATATTGGGCAATTTCCAGCATCCAAGCGATAAACCTTGTAAAGAATTTAGTGGGCACAACGATGACTTGAAATTGATGTGAAAGATGACTTAGAAGAACTTATTATGGACTAGATGTGTCTGGGAAGCCAGGGCGGAGGATATTGCAGTTGTTTAAAGAGAAAGATTTCTCTATTGAAAATAACGGATTTGAAGGTCCTGAAGAAATGAAGCATGGGGATTTGGGCTCTCCTAAGACATGCAGTACTACTAGCAGAAGGGCTAAGTATTATGCAGAATCTATCGTACCTAGTGGCACTAACAGTCTCTCTATCTTAACTGTTAGTTAACATCATCCATTGTCTGTTTTCCCAGATTATGTGTTGCAAATTAACCCCTTCAATGTTGTTTGAGCTTGCAGAAATGACGACATGAAAATTAAGGCCTTATTCAATCATGTCATACTGTTTACCTAAATTAGATGCTGTTCTCTTGACCTCCAAAAGTTTAAAAAAATGCTATGCAAAGAATTATTGTCTTCCACTTGTTCAAGATGCCAGTGCCCTATGCCTCTCTCTTGTCTTTCTCACTTTCTGACAACAGCAATTAATAAGCAGTGTGCCCCTTGCAAACTTATGAAAGCCATCAAGGCTTTCCAACATCCCAAGGAAGTTCACATCATCCCTCTGGGTCTAGAAATGATGAATCAAGTTTCAGCATTTTCTTTTCCACTTACTTTGCTTTTTTTTTTTAATATAGTTTAGACCACACCATGGTTGCTAGTAAGACTAAGCAAACAGTTCATTCAGTATCAGTTTGAAAAATTAAGCTTCTATTTGTATACCTATCCCTTGGTACTTGCACATATTTTTAAATTTGTATGCATGCTTTGGATTAAAGCCAACATTTCAGAATGTTCCAGAAACCTGAAAAGGAGACTGGTAGTGCTCCAGCACTGTGTTTCAACACTGATGAGGACAGTCGCACTAAGGATTCAGCCTCTCTCGATGCGATTCAGAGTACAACTTTAGAACTAAGATTTACCTGTTTCACAAAAACAGTCCCTTAAAGAAGTCCCCAAAGAGCCCATCAGATGCTCTGGTCATTCCAGCTAGAGCCACCTTGCTTCATATTGAAAAATAAAAAATTCAATATCCAAGAACAGGGACAGAAACACAGGTCTCCCAGAACTGTGATTGAACCCCTAATCTGTCTCTTCTATACCCAATAGGTACTTAAAATACTTCGTAACACACATACAAAAAAAATCAAGATTAAGCAGGGCACAGATTTCTATTCTAAAACATGCATTTTTGGCTTGCGTGTTAAAGTATTCTACTGGGATGTAGGAGATCTGGGTTGCAACCTCTTTCCTGAGTCAAACAACAAGGAGATCTGAATGTAGGTTTATACACTCTCGGTGGGTGTCTTGGTTACCGATTACAAATAGATTCGGGAGTCTTTTCCTTGCTGTTTCTGTGAATGCTCCCTATCACCTTGAAATTTGTATTCAACCAAAACCAATTCTTCAAGTTCCACTGGAATTTGCAAAGTTTTTCCTTTCTCTTGAAACTTTCTCCTGAAAAAAACTATCCTATTAGGCATATGAATTATCAATCAAATTAAAGAGGGCACTCACATGTATTAATTTTCAGCTTTGAGAACCATAGTTAATAACTGAAGAAACATCTGCTAGCTACAAAGAGAGTGCTGTTTACTATTTTATAGCAGGATGTTTTTACTGTGGAACCTATTAAAGGACAAAGGGAAATTCTCTACTTTACTTTCCTGTTCTCACTTTCAGTTGTAGCACACAACAGTTGATAAGCAAAGAAAATTCTGACTTAAATTAGTCCCTGGATTCTCCCTTATTCATTGCACAGTTCTCGATTACTGATAATATCATAGGAACAAATATACGCTGGGAATCCCATAGACCCATTTGATTCTAATTGGGTTTATGGAGCATCAAGCAGATAAGCTGCCCCTCTGGGATTCCAGGAATGGCTGCACAGGAGATCCCATAACACCCAATGCAGAAACCACCTGGCAAGAAGTAAAAAAAGAGCACCCTTTCTAAAGGACTGCTTTTCCACGTCAGGACCCTTTACAGCAATGGAAACGATCTGGAAGGAAGTAGGAGAAAAATAACAAGAACCATTTTTGATCAAGGTAATTTTATGAAGTTTTATACCAGAGGGTAGCCGCAGGAGACAAGAGCATAACAGAAGAATTAAACGGATATTGCTGAGCACGCATAAAACTGACGACGTTTGCAAAGTCACAAGATTTTAAGTAACATAGTCCTATAATCTGTGTATAAAAATAAGTGCAAGGTACTTATTGCAGGAAGCCTGGTGAAATCAAACCCAAGTTTTCTGAAGACTTAGCAGTAGAAGCAATTATTCTTCTAAGGCGATGTGTGAAGTTGAAGTGGTTGTTACATCCAGGCACAGGAGGTGGTAGTGTGCTGCCCCCCAGAGACTGCATTGATTGCTTCTCTTAACACGCTTTCTGTTAATATTAGCAGCAAAATCTTGCGTCCTTGCTTTGCCCTAGGCCCAAACAGCTCTGATCTAGTTAGTTCTGAGCTGTTGTAGGCTTCAGTAGCTACGTGAGGGAAACTAATAATTTTCTTTACTGCTGCAGATGAAATCTGATTCTAAAGGCAATAGGTAGGTGTGCAGCGTCTTATGCTTTTTCTTATTGTGAATCTGAAGTTTCCAATTTATCTGCAGTCATAAAAACAAATCTGGATATTTACTGTTTGCTCATACAGAATCACATGTCCCCACACACTGCTTCTTTGTGCTTATGTTTAAGAAAATAACACAAAAGATTTGACTGCATCTTGTCTTATCTGCTTAGCGGCCATCAAAACGTACCAAGGTGAGGAAGGCTTCCCACTCATTCTTCCAAAGCCTCTCTGGCTGCCTGAGTTCTTGTTTGGTTTTGAAAAAGCAGTAAAATGTCACAACTGCGATGGGATCAAAAGGTATACAAAGTCATGGATGGTTGTGTAATGTAGGAAATAGTTTTATCATTAGAAAAACAGGCCTAGGAAGTACGAACTTTGGGCTCAAACGCTCACAGCTGACTCGCTGGCTCAGTCGTGCCTGCTGCTCTACACATATCTGGGTTTTCGTTAGATCTCTCTAATCTTCCCTGAGCAAATCAGTCGCAAGTATCTCCTCCTTTCTGGTCCTCTGTTTTACCTGGCTCCCTCTCTTTCTTTATTTTGGTCCCCTTTTTCCCCTCATCTTTTTAAACAACCTGAGCTTTCCCAAAGGACTTCTTTCTGCTTCATGTCTTTTCTTCAGAAGCAGAATAGAATTCTCTCATGTTGTCAATTTCAACCGTATGTTTTAAAATCCTGAAACCACAGTCTATTCAAAATTAACAAAGTGTGGAATTGAGATACCCACAGTATTTTTCAACTGATTCTTACTGCTTTAGTGTCCTCTCCCAACCTCTACATCCACAACCTCCTGTTTTCTCTCTGAGGTCTCTGAGGCTAGGTCCACTTTGCCTTAATTTTGATAAAAACACAAAACTAAACAAAAACCCTGGTAGAGAATATTTGCTGTAAGGTATTGTAATGTCAAAGAAAGAAAATTACTCATTTCTCTTCTGTCCTTCATCTTCAATCAAAATGGAAATATGTTATTTACAAGAAGCTGAGAGCTTGTCATATTGTCTTCTGCTGCAGAAAACTCACATGCGTCTTGAAGACAGGAGAAGTGATCTAGAAAAGGCAGAGTTAGATCTGTGGAAGATTGATTACAAAGCAAGTATACATCTTCTGGGTACCAGACAGCTCAGTCCTAAGGGTTTTTCCTGAAGCAAAAGGGGAATGAGGTGCAGGAAATAGAACATAAAGTCGCACGTACGTGGTTCCCCCTAGCCGCAGGGACATTCAGCACCCATACAAATTTTTGAGGGATATTTTCACAAGGTTGAAAGCAAAGATCCACACAGACAAATGATAGAGGTGTATCCCCATCAGTTCATCAAATGAGCAAATTTGTCAACTGAGCTCACAACACCTGCTTGGGGTTCAGGATGTTTCTCACAGCTCTATTGTTAGTCTTCATGGAAAACCATATTCTCTTGCCCAAAGGCCTTCAGAGAGGGCACCCAAAGATGCAAGGACAGGGGTAGTCTTGTATACTATCCCTATTCCAAGCCAACCAACAACTTTCAAGCCACCGATCCAAATCAGACCATCTTAGCTTTAACTTGGTAAAGAGCTCAGAGCCAGCAGCTCCCCCCGGCCTTTTTTCCTTAACTGTGAGAAGAAAAGCTCTCACTACGTGATGTCCGACTGACTTAATGGAGTAGTTTTAATGATTGCAAACAGGAGCTGTTAGTTCCAGCAGGTATAAGTTAGAAGCAAAACAAAAAAAAATTGAGGCAAATATTTCATAATCACTGGCACAATGCAATGAAAATCCCCTTTCAACAGAAGGCAATTTTAATATTGAACTTATTTAGGAGAGTGGCACAACACAGTATCTGCCACTTTCCATCTTGAATTCACCAATTTTTGGTCAATGTTTGATGAAGACAGTTACCTTTATCAAAATAATAGGCACAAATATCAGATGAGAAGTTTAATACTGTACTTAATTCACTCAGCTGCCGCTGACATTTCAGGTACATGTAAATGTGTGCGCACTGTAAAGGGTGAACAATATACAAGAGGGTTACATGCATAAGCATAAGCAATGCGGATGCATAAGCAGTCCACAGCAATTATTATACCTATTGCAAGCTTAAAGGGGATGCAAATCCCGCCAGGATTAGAGCAAGAGCTCAGCTAAGCCCTCAGAGCCGCGGCGCCGATGCACTCCCGACACCCAGGTGATGGGCGCCGGGCGGAGCGGAGCGCAGGGCGCAGTGCAGGCGGGAGCAGCGCTGCCATGGTGGTAGGCATCCCCTTTTCAGTGGAGTAATCAAATAGGTTTGATTGGTCACTGTCTGCCTTTGTCCGGCGCTGACCTACACGTTGCGCTGAGGGACATCTTTGTCTCACTTTTCTTTGGTCAC
Source organism: Fulmarus glacialis (assembly GCF_000690835.1). NCBI lineage: Eukaryota > Metazoa > Chordata > Aves > Procellariiformes > Procellariidae > Fulmarus > Fulmarus glacialis. The sequence goes on from NW_009200644.1 coordinate 53,291, forward strand.
CGAGTTCATGGAGCTCAATGGGCCGCGGCTGGCAGTCCATTAACGGGGGTTCTCAGCTCAGCCCCGGGCCACCCAGGAGCCCCGCTGCATGTTCTCACTGAATGGCTTCACTGGTGGCCCATTCAAATGCGCTAATGTCAGAAAAAAGAGTTGAATGGCGGAGCCAATGTACACCATTGCTCAGGCGAAGTGACTGCAGCCTCCAACAAAGCCTCCCCTGTGGTGATGTTAAGCAGAGTTATCAATAGTGCTAAGGCAGAGCAAGAACTAATGCTCCAATCATGTCATCAACAGGTGGCACAGATGCAGCCACTTCAATACAGAAATCACAGGGCAACGTTTCCTGGTAATTCTATCCTCTTTCCAGCGCTAACGTACAGAAAAATGTGCAGATGTCATGTGGCTCTCTTGTAGTGTGTCAGACCCCCTTGAACTGAGCTCCAAAGGACTTTTTTGTTTCCTGTTTCTTTTACTATTCACACCAAGTGTAGGCAATGTTAAAGTCTCATTTTGCGTGAAGCAGAAAACTTAGTTTTTAAGGTACACATAAGTAATTTCCTTTCGTTTTTCTGAGCTGCATGAATGGACCTTGCAAGCAAGAAAGGAAACAGTTTCGGTATTCACAACAGTCCAGGACACATTATTACACCATTTGGTTAATTCTTAGAGGGCACATTAAGTTATTTTGATTTATTTAAAAAAATAAAATTAAATCAAAATATGGTTGAACTCACATCCACTATGAACATGAGCGCCTTTTCTTCTCACTTGAGTACAATGTTCACCTCTAATATTCTGCAGAAAAACCAGGGCACAATAAAAACAGGGCTCCTAACAATTCTGAATGCAACATCTATACAAAGTGAATTTGCAAAGCACATCCGAGGCAAAGAATTGCCACAGTTTCTGCTCTAATTAACAACTCATAATTCTGCAATGGATTTCCATTGCTGTGCTCATAGTAGGTGGTAAATGTGTGGCCGAAGGGAAGTAACCATCTCCTCAAAACACTTCTGAACAAGACAGACATGTTCCTCTGTTAGGCCTGAAGACTTGCATTCATTTTCAAATCGTTCATATGAGACAGAAGGGGAGAAAACAAAAAACACTACAGAAAATTCCCCTGCCGGGGGAAATTCCAGCACTTAAGGAGCTGAGATAGGACTCCTTCCAAAAGTGGTTCCCACAGTTACAGGCAATCATTCAGGACAGGCCGCAGGTCACGGACGCAGACCACTCACCAGAAAGCTTTCCTCAACTCTGTAACTAACCTGAAACCAAAAACCACAGCCGCAGCGAGTCACACACAGAAACGGAAGAAACCACAGCAATGTTCTAGGTCTTTATGCTACAGGGAATTGGTTAAATACCATTCCCAGATGATTTTAAGAAGATAATTGAGCACCGTGCTACAAAGGCGAGAGGAAAAACTCCCAGTAGTTTCTAGCAGTCCAACCTGGGGGAAAAACCCTCTTGTTTGGACTTTGGCTGCTCTTTCAATCCCTCGCTTACCAGCAGGGGATTCCTTCTACTTCAAATAGACAGGAGAGAAATTGTGGGCCAGAAACATGAACTAGGCAATAGTCAGTCCTGCACAAGCATCAGATTTAACATTCCTCCACTCCAATGCAAAGAAAATCCACTTTAATGACAAGTAGATTTGATAAAAAGAACTAATGAGATAATGGGTTTTTTCCCATTGCCAACATGTGGACTGATACATAGGTTTACTGTCAGAAGTGTTTTTCTTTCCAAGCTGCTGTAACATTTTTTTAAATTCTGCAAATACAGAATTCATTATGTCAATACAAACACTGAACTAAGATTCTAGTTTACTTGTTTGTTTAATGGTCTAGACATGATTTGCATTATTTATTGACGGGTTCTTCACTCATGCTTAGTTAAGCTAGTCCAAATTCAGGCTGATAAGATAAAAAATTGTGATACAGAGTGATAATATTTTCAAATAATCATTAAATCAACCTGGCTCTGAGATATATGATTACTTATTAAAAAAAATAGGACAGCTCCGCTGAAAAAAGAGATGTTGCTTTAAATTCTATAAAAATATAGAGACATGACCATAAGACACAAATGAGCTCTTTACAGGTATCTATCCATTTACATCAGGTTTTCCATGACCCTTTCTATGAAACTTTATGCATGTTTGTTTTCTTTCTCCAAGCTTTTGAAAGACGGAAGAAAATGCAAAGGATATCCTGATAAAATGTTTTCCCTAGTACCTAATTGTTTACTAAGTGTTACTACTTGTTTTCCACTTCGCATCCAGCATACAAAAGTTCCAGAAAATTTAACAGAAATTTTGTCTAAGAAGAGGTTTAACCTACAGGAACCCTTTAAGCTGTGTTCATCTTCATTATGCATTTTATAATAATTTTCACTACAACTGGAACTGGTCAGAGATTTGTAGTTCAGAAAGAACAATACGATTTTTTTTCTCATGTTGTAGTCTTAAATGCTGCTATACAATTTCAATAGGATATCCTAAAAGATTCTACCAGAACAACGCCAAGAGAAACTAATTCCTCCTTTAAAAACTTTTTCAAACTAATTTGCCCCAAGGAAAACTGGTTTTACTTAGCACAGAATCACCTGCTTTTCATTATTTCCTCCTTCGTTTACTCCGTATGCAGATGACCGTAAAGGCTCAGCAGATCTCTCTGGAACTTTAAATCGTGAAGCGGGAAAGAAACTCCTGCTGCTTTGGACGACTTAGTCTTCGATGCCTTTATAAATGAGCACAAAACCAGAAACTGCAATAATTTCCCAGCTAGCCTTCTCCTTCCACATCTCCAGTTCTCCATTTCTAAAAATTGCTCTTCCGCGTTGCTGCCCCGCACGGCGGGCGGACCGAGGAACCTGCTGCCTCTCCCAAAGGGATGAGCAGTGGGCTTCGGCACCCAGCTGGCACAAAGGCTCTTTTTACACAACTCTTGGTCTTAAAGGACACGCCAACGTGTTTTACAGGATAACATTTACATTCAGAAATTTTTTTTTAAGTCTTCCTGAAAGTCACAATTAATAGCTCTTAATTGCTTTTCAAAATGTTAGGATTTACAATGCTGATCGTTCCTCCTGTTCCATCCAGGTGTTCTCACTGGCTTGTCTGGTCACAGAACATACAGTGAGAACTGGAAGGTCATACGTGTAAGGCCTCACCCCTTCAAACGTGCTTAACATACCTGCCTGTTTAAATTCAGAGGAATAAATCATTTAACTAAAGCAGTCTTTCGCTAAAACAATTTTTTCTTACACTTTTTAATATATCCAAATATAGAACAGGATCATTTTCTGAAATACTGGTTGGTACTGTGAAGACATGGGGAAAAATGGTCAAGATTTATTTCTCCCTATTCTAATGAAAAAGCAAATAATATCTGTGTTTAAAATATTACAGCTGGCTTAAAAATGAATCCATTTCAAACGGGAAGTAGCAGCTTCAGTTCTGCATAGTGTGGTATTTATCACTGTGTAATAAAAAGTTCTGTGCCTTACAAATTCTATAATAGGTAGGTCAACCACTTAATGTCATGTTATTCCTATAATCATACACAGCACTTGAGCTTTACATAGATCTCAGACGTTGTCACTTCAAAGGAGATCAGAACAAAAGCAGTAAGAGAAAAGGTTCTCTTTCTTTAATGCAAATGGACTTCTTTTTAAAGAGGTGTTTTTAAAAGCCTTCATATCACATTAAGAAAGTTGCATTATGGCTAGCTGAATTAAATGTCTTTACAATTGTCTGATAATTTAAGAATTAAACTCAGAGAGATTGCTCATATGTTGAAAATGACAACTACTATCCCCACTAAAACAACCTACATTAGAACATTTATGATGACAGAGATCATTTCCATTTGTCTGCATTTACAGGCAGCCGGCATGCCGAAGGGATTCACAATTAGCCATTACGGAGGCCGAATGAGACAGTAACCCCTTCTTAGCATTTGACAACGCAATAATCCTGCTTTACTACAATGTCTGCATTTGATGGAAGAAAAAAAAAAAACAAACCACAAAAAACCCAACTGTAAAACAACTGTCTTCAACTTTACCGTGTCTGGAGCACAGAACTTCTTGGCATTGCGGGATACGGGCGTGCTGCAGACGGGGCGGGAGATGCCGTTCTCCCACCGGCACAGACCAGGGCAGCTTTCTGGTCAAATCAGGGCTGAGCACATTCTTGACCATTCTGTAATGCAAAGCCACGAATGAAAAAAACTGTTGCAAAAGCGTGCCTACAGGTAACTTGCAGGAAAAATGTATCTGGATTTATATCCGTCACAAAGAATACTTAAGAAAACGAGCACACTTAAATTATCACAGATCTCTGTGGGAAAGATGTGACAACCAGAGGGATTTTCATTTTTTCAGTTACCTAAGTAACTGAGGACTGTTAGTGTTTTCAGGACACCGTACCAGCGCGAACTGTTACAGACAGAAGTACTTGACTCTAGCTACTCTGTCCTGCAAGAGTTAAAACTGGGAGTGAATATTATTTCTTCCACCAGTGCTAGAAGAAAGCAAGCACTGCCAGTTTGCCTTAGTTTGGTAAACCATAGGCCCAGTTCCCAGCCAGGCAAGGAGAGAGCATTTCACTGCTGCTATAATCTACCAAGTCTTCACATAAAACCAGAGAAAGGGAGAACCACATAGGGGTCAAAATTCAGACCAGCATGCAGCAGCAGAAGTCCTTGACTAAAGCTGTAGAGAAGCCCTCCCCACCTCCTTTCCCCCACTCCCACGCAGGGGACTATAAAAATATTCTTCACCAGGCAGGCGGGGGGAGAACCAGTAAAGGGAAGGAAACACTATGGCCATGGCACGCTCTTTGCAGTGTGATGCTCTTCCTTCTTATTCCTCTAAGGCATTCTGCAACTTCTATGCTGTCTTCAGCGTGTAAAATTTCCTCCATCATTACCTGCTGCAGTGCTCGGCGGGGTGGGGGGGTGTTACCTTTTCCCCCTTGCTCGGCGAGGATCTCCTTTTCTGTCACCTCGCCCTCCACCCGCCCCAGACGGGAACACAGACGTGCTCCCACCTTCTCTCTTCTTACAGAGTGCAGCAGTAGCCTCTACTTTTAAGAGCAAAGAACTTGATTCAAACCTCTTTTTTGCCCTAGCCACTTGACAATATAGGGCAGGGAAAGGAGAGAGAACAGGACTTTGAGTACTAGCCAAAATACTAAGATATTGCCATGAAATCGTAAAAATGCTGGGCTGAAATAGATTTCAAGAGATCATCTAGCTCAGCAGGGTGCATTAAGGAAGAAATCTCTCTGCTGACAATACTAATGGTGGGCTGTTAATACTACCATTCCAGCTCTGCAGCTTCTCATCAGAGTATTTGGCTGTCAAGCACTCTTTTTTTTTTTTTTCTTCTTTTTTTTATATCCCACATGGTTTGTGTCTGTCACTCAGCAAAGAATCAGACCAGCTCACATCTCAGGACGTGGCACTGGCCTCAGATACCACTTCCCCCCTGCGATGTGTTCTGGTGGGTTTCGGAGACACAGTTGCTCAAGGAATTTCTTCTTCCCATGAGTCCATCGCAGAAGAGAAGGGTTACGTTAAAGAGTAGTTGTTCTTGCTAAGCCCTTTGAAATTGCATTTGTGACATCCAAATGGATTTTTTTTTCAAGCAAGGCACTGGATTGACAGGAAAGCAGCTGCTCTGCAGCAAACAAGAGTGAAAATTAATAGGAAAGCAAGGCAAAAGACAGGCTATTGGTTTTGCTCACCTCCATCAAATTGTCGAGATTTAGAAGAGCACCCTTTGATCTCTCCCAGACTCATTACTGCTCTGGGTTTGACTGTTTAGTACATTAGGTGCCCTCCATAGAAAAATGCAACTATTGTAATACAAATCTGTAATGAAAATTTCACTGAAAATACAGCATCCGATAAACAAAACACGGCAAAAGTCATCCGGCAGAATACCTGTATCACACAACTTTTTCAAGTGTTTTGTAGCTGAGCAACAGCACATGCACTGGCTGTTAAAATGAAACAGGTATAAAAAGGAAAAGCTTGTGTCTAAGAGTAAGAGGGATCAACACATACAGAGCTTTGTGATGCATACGTTTCTTCAAAATATTACCAAAGTTCTAGGATTAGTTGATTTAAATCTTATCATATTATAGTAAGCGCAGTATAGTGCAAGAACTCTATTATATAAGAACAGTACTGGTTTTAATTTCAGACGCTCATAGCAGCTTAAGATGAGAAACACGTTAACTGTAAACAAGTGCATCATCTCATGTAACAAAGATGATTTTTCTGTAAGTAAATAATTCTGCTCAAAGCTTTAGAGCATACAGCTAAAATGAGACAAATGAAGCATCTGTTTGTAAAGAGAAAGCAAACGGAAAACTTTCCCATTACACAAATAGCAGAAAAAAACAATCCTTCAAGAATTGCCTTCAAGAGGCAATTGGCCATTTGGGCTCCACAACTGTCTTGCTCTTCAGCACCCTTGCCCTGGGCAAGGGCAAAGTCCATCCTCCTGCAAATAAAATGGATGTCTTCAAAATCTGATGTTAAAAAGGAGGATCAGACAGATATGACATTTTATTGCTCACTCTAACAGTCCAAGTTTACAAGTTTTTTAAAAGGTGTACGTAGGCACATCTGCAACATTTGACTCCTTTTTTTTTCAGTAAGAATAATTCTCGTCTAACAAAAAGGACACACTGCTGCTACTCTGTAGCTCATTAAATTTGTCATCATTCCATCTGTTTACAGATCTTATTTGGGGAAAGAATGCTCTTTTCTAAACATGCATCTGTTAATGTTCTAAAAAGTATCTGTTAATATTATCACAGTGTTTTAAAAACTAAGGGCTTTTTAAAAACGTGCATTGCATCTACTATAGCATAAGGATGATGTGATATTTTCTTTCTTCATATTTTCCAATATGAAATTGCCACAGATTACTGTTCTAAGCTATAAATTACCAATGTAAGTGTTATGTACGTGGATTCGTTCTATGATATGTTGGTCTACTGCACCCAGGAGTGGGATATACCATTCACAGAACACACGGCCCTTGCTGCAAACAGATGATGAGCAAATTTCAGATATGGCTACACATAGGCTCTATATTGAGCTTGTACCAGTAAGGCAAAGGAGGGAGTATGGGATATGTTAAAACTGCCTTAAGGTAAGAAAGAAAAAAAAAGTGAGATCAACATGAGATACCTAAAACATCCCTCACCACATTGCATTGCAATATGTCATTTAGCTCGTGTTGGAAACAGCCCCTCTCATAGCCGGAGCCTTTGCCTGCCAGTCTAGAGCCAGGAAAGGATTGCGAGGACTGTGTCTGGCTCAGCGTTACCTCCTTCACCCAGATTTGCGATTTATGAGCCGTATGTTTACTGTGCCGCAAGCAGCCCGGTACAACGATGGCACATTTAGCAGGGATTTAGCTGAGAGCAGCATGCCACCAGCAGGTACGACCATGGCACATTTAGCAGGGATTCAGCTGAGGGTGGCATGCCACCAGCAGGCTCCCCTACTCCTGCCACAGGCGTTAGCCAGGGCAGAGCTCTGCTGCCCCGCTGGAGCTGGGCACCATGCCGTCCCACATCTGTCACGGCATCCACTAGCAGACCTGTGCCAAATTCAGATGGTAGCGTAAAGCTCACCGTTCCCACAGCCTGCATCTCAAGGCGGGGTCATGTCTCAGAGAAAGGCCTGTCTGACCAAGCAGGAGACCAGCAGACACGTGAGTCAGGGATGGGGAGGGGAACAGAAACACCCGATTGCAGGATGACACGTGCTCAGGATACAGGCAGCTGCACGCCCATGGCACCATGCAGCCAGCACAGCAGCATGAGGTACCTGCGGGAAAACACCTCAGCTTTTGCTATGGGGTCACCAAGAAGCATCCAAACTTGTGTTCCTACAGGTGAGCAGATCCTGCACCAAGTAACTCTGCTTATAAAATCGTTTTAACAGTAATATATTAAACTATCATGCAATCACTGACAGAATACTTCATTTTTTGAAATAAGACTACTTCTGAGCTGTGATAAAACTGAGCAGATAAGCAGTTTAGGGGGTCAGTTACGTGCATCGGACGTAGCGCAGTAGGTTTGCAGTCTCCCTTTGGAGAGACTGGTGTATATTTATATATACATGTATATTTACATGTGTATAAATAAATACACATATATGTGGGTGTGTTGTAATCTTAGTGCAAATTATGCTGGAATGTTAGACTTGTGCTTCCCTAATATAGTTTTGCCATAATATTATTTTTGGCCTCTCTTCCGCAAGGAGATGTGAACCTGAGTTTATAAAGTATTTTGAAGTAGAAAATGCCTACTTGGCTGACAACACTTGAGGCTTTTATTTTTGTAGCAGTTGGACATAGAGATTATACACCTACATTAGGCCCACAGTTTTCCTAACTAATACAAAGTGTTCCCTCTGCAAACGGCAAAGAGCATTACTGCAAGATTTTTATTTTTTGTCAGCCTGGAGCAAAACTCAAACTTTCCACACTGCAGTGGGGGGGGCGGGGGGGAATGAAAAAAATGAATCTTTGGAAACAGAAACTAGATTTTCATTTAGCGATTGAAGCTGTTTCCCATAAAACCGTCTTAACAACCATATGAAATATTTTAGAATACTTTTCTGTGGTATACAGTTACACAGACTAGAAGATTTTGGCACAGTCTAAATGGTTAATGCTTGTGCTTGTACTTTTTAATCTTTATTATATCAGTGAGATTTGGTTTACATTTCAAATGTAATCAGAGGGAAGCCATTCATAAATAACAGTGCAGGACATAAATCAGAATGGGATAATAAGAATGCTCAATATTTGTGCACCTTTTTTTTCTATAAGGCTTCTGCAGCCCTTTCTTCTCAGAAGAATAGAAATCCTTGGATTTAATAGTTAACATATATAATTAGCATATATTCATTTTCTGTGCAAATTGTATGAGAAAACTGGAGGCCAACATGGCCCTGAAAACACAGAAATGTATTTGGTAAGGCTGTCTTACAAGGGGACTTAAGATTTTTCATTTTATTTTACCTTTTAGCAGCTTTACTGTTCATTCCAGCGTATCAAAGACTTAAAAAACAATCAACCAACCAAACAAAACCCACTTTCTAGCAAGATACCTTGTGCCATTATCAGAAGAGACAGACAGAAAGAGAAGGAGAAACTGCTGTAGGATGAAATTTTAGTCTTTCAGGAAATCTCATAAAGATGAACACAACATGTAATACTGCATCTTTATCCTCTGAAGACTTGGTTTTAAGAAGCATTTTAAGTGATATAACATCACAAGCCCATTGCATGACTATTACAGGCACAAATAAAAAGATGACTGGATGAGATAGTTTCAACTAGACTGCAGTTTTAGTTCAAAAGAGTTGGAACAGATATTTTAGGATAAGTAGTCGCCATTTCTAGTATTATCTACAGCTTCTCTGAGGCACAAGGACGGTTAAGGATTGTCTCTCCAGATTTAGCACACATAATGTTTGGTTTTCAGGAACAGCAGAAGCATAACTGAAAAGGCAGTAACGTCTTTGTGTGTGTGTGAGTGCACGAGCATCTGTGCTTCCTCTACATTAATATTTTATTGTTAGAACTTTAAAACATTATTTTTGAAGTTAATTATTACCAAGCTACCTGTGAATACCTTTTTTTTTATTATTGTGTATTATTTTTATTAATAATTGAAAAAAGGTCTGAACCAACTTACCAAGAGAAAAATAAAGGAGAGATCAACAATAGCATAATGCAAACTGGCATATGACTACAAACATCTTTCCTTCTTTAACAACTTGGTTCTCATAAATATCCACTGATTTCAGGGCAGAAGATTTTCAACAATACCTCAGTGCCTAGAAGTCATTTTTCCAAACCTGAGGCACTTAGGGCTAAATCTTAAGAAAAATTTACATATTGAAATTTCAGCTAAAGCAAGGTGCCAGGGCCTCATGCAATGAGAACCCAAATGAAAAAAACCCAAACAAAACAAACCAACAAACAAAACCACACTCACATGGAGAAGTTAAAAAGTGCCACTTAAACTGGCTTTAACTAGCAACATCAACATCTCGTGTTAGGACATACATAATTCCAGGAAGAGGAGTAGCAGAGGGAAATGGAGATACACATCAAAGAACACTACAATTATTTATTTCTCTGCTTTACCTTCATGCACTGCATTGGTACACACATTCTTTAAGTGTACTTGAGGTGACACCTACAGCCACACTGGGTATCAGATCCCAGGTAGCCAGGCTGAAACTGGCAATTGGCAACCGTGGAAAGCCAAGACCAAAAGGTGAAGAAGCTTGAATACCGTTTCAAAAAGGTTGTGCTTTTTTTTTAAATTTAGTACTCAAAAATGTTTGTTGAGAATAGACAAGCATATTTCTCTGCTTTTAGGAAAAAGAAAAGTATATATATATAAATGTATACGTTTATGTTTATACCATATGTTTATACCATAAAACAATTTGCATAGACAAGAATCATTACATGTCAAAAGTCATCTCTTCAACCTTTACTAAAAGCCAAAGGTAACTTCCATTTGGTGGGTTTTTTCAGCTTTGGTTCTGGAAATACAATGTGCTTTTTATACTTGAGACAAAAATACAGAGAATTAATTCACAGTTTCTTTTTATAAAAATCCAGGAAAACCTGATGACACTGTAGTGGAGCGAATCTTACACACCGATGCCTTTATTAGCATTCCCTCCCATTCACACTGCACTACACCTGAAGCTGCCTTTAAAACAAGGCTGTTACACTATGCTGAACATATGAGGATTTACTAACAAATGCTAGTAAACATTTATCACTTATGTATAGCAACCGTACAGTAAAGAGATCGCACACACTTTTGCTGGTCAAGTATTTTTTGGTACGGTCTGCAGCTGCAAGGAAATTGCACAATGCAAGTATCAGATTTTCTCACAGTAACAGATAACCACTATACTCTCAAAATACCAGAAGTACACACATATTTATTCAAAGAAAATCACAAAATTTGTGTTTCTGGATTACAGGACATGAATGTTAACAAAAGAATGGAAGATAAAAGCTGCTAAGAGTATTCACTGCACACAAATTAAGACTGAAAAATAAACCATTTTAAAAGGAAAACACACAAATGATAATGTACCAGTTGCATCCACATTTTCACTGCTAATTCCGTAATTTTCTTTATTCAAGAGAATTTGCTGCGAAACTTCCAACACTCCATGAAATCAAGAACCTCGCAGAGGAATTCAGCTCAACTTAAAAGTGCAGCTCTTAGAAGTGCACACTCATGGCTTCCTTCGAAATCCTTATCCAAGCAAAGCTCGGATGCCTCAGGCTATCCGCTGAGGCACATTTAAGCAGGCACTAAGCTCTGAAGAGTTCACTTCCCATGTCCCTCAGCTGTGCTGTACCAACCCCAGTGTTCACAAGACCCAGTGGCAAACTGCAAAGAGGATTTGATTTAGCTGAACAATAAATCAGAGAAGGAAACGTGGTCCTTCAGCCAGTGCACCACCAGAAGGACCCTGCACTCCTCTAGGTGCTGATACCCGGCCCTGAATTCACAGAAAAGTTAACCTTATGCACACATTACAGATAGTCACATCACTCCCCGTTTTCTTTGTGTTCTTTGTTTGCATGTGTAAAACTGGCAAATTTTTTCTTTTTTTTAAATCACAGACCACTAAGAAAAAAATTCCCATAGCTTTTCCTAAGCTTTCCTAAACTGATCTTACGCAAAACATTAAAAGACAAATCATATGTTATGCAACGTCAACAGCAATTTCAACTGATGCTATGGCTCACACCTGTACCTACCAGCGTGGAGGGAATATTACCAATGGTACAAACAGAGTCAGAGTAGCTTTAGCACTACAGCAGTACAGAAGTTTTAAATATAAGATCTGACAGATGGCAGGTAATCCTCTCTCTTCTCTAAACACCAAAAGCCTGATCCTCCAGCACTTGCACACCCACACAAGCAGATCTTATACCTCTGCAGTACTACTTCCACGTCAGTAAGACCTTCCAGGAATGCAAAAGTTCATCCACAGGCTTCTCAGGTACAGGACCAGGCCTCCTACTTTGAGAGTACCTAATGTGTTGTGGTTTAGCCCCAGCCAGCAACTAAGCCCCACCCAGCCGCTCGCTCACTTCACACCGGTGGGATGGGGG
>NW_009200644.1:65655-89373 GCF_000690835.1 Fulmarus glacialis
GGCAGGTGTTCAGCCACCTCCAGGAAAGCAGGGCTCCATCACGCGTAACGGTTACTTGGGAAGACAAACGCCATCACTCCAAACGTCCCCCCCTTCCTTCTTCTTCCCCCAGCTTTATGTGCTGAGCATGACGTCACATGCTATGGGATACCCCGTTGGCCAGTTGGGGTCAGCTGTCCCGGCTGTGTCCCCTCCCCTCCCGACTTCTTGTGCACCCCCAGCCTGCTCGCTGGTGGGGTGGGGTGAGGAGCTGAAAAGGCCTTGGCTCTGTGCAAGCACTGCTCAGCGATAACGAAAATATCCCTGTGTTTCCAGCACAAATCCAAAACACAGCCCCATACTAGCTACTATGAAGAAAATTAACTCTACCCCAGCCAAAACCAGCATGTGTTCAGAGCTAAAACAACATCAACAGACTTATCTACAGCATGTAAAATAAAAGGTAAACATATGGAATTTAATAGCAGACATTCAGAGCAACTAGAGTAGCACTCTTCTCCGTACATTCACTCTCTGCAAGTCATACCAGCAACACAGACCAATATCATTGGTTTTACATTTCTCCCTCAAAATCAGCGTGCCATTGCTCTGCACCAAGAGGTCCTGGTTTGTTATGATCCCGGTAAGAAAGGCACTCTGACTCTCTAAGTATCACTTAAAATGTCATTTAGTGGATCTAGTACTATAAAAAAAGCAGAGGTTAGTATGGATTATGTTACATCCCTTCAGATGCTGGGAATCCTGAGCTGCACGATATCAGATGGGGTCTCCAATCAGTGCACAGCATGCTGTGCAGATCCCTACCCCATTTGGGGCTTTTGAGCTTTTATGGGATTTGCTTAAAAGAAGTCTATTCATTTCTACTGTAAAACAAAAAGGACATTCATAGGAGAACTTGTTGCCACATTTTCAGATAAAGACAAGGACACACGGGTGGTGTAATCACTGGTACCAAACGGGAGCTGCCTGCAGGCTCCATCATAGTTCACTGGCAACGTTTATCCTGTGGCCAAGGCGTACGTCAAGCTCAGCACAGGCCTGAAGGCCAAGCTACAAGCACAATCTATAAGCTGTTAAGTAAGCGCAGCACAGGCCTGCAGCTGCTCAGGTTAACTGATGTGGATCGCCAACTCCTCGGAGCAGAGTTGTCTCCTGGCTGAGCCACGGAGCACGCCTGCTAGCGTTCCTGAGGCACACAGCAACCCCCTGTTGCTTGGCCAAGCTGCAAATTCCTGAATCCTGCTTATTTTTCTGCTTTACGGAAGAATTCCTAATGGCTCTGAAAAAAACTCCCAAAGAAAATCAGTATCTATTACACATATTTAAACTTGTTGCACCAACCATAAAAATTAAATTCCTAAACATGCTGATATGCATAGAAAACTCTAAAATACGTCCATAATGCTCATGATGTGATTATATTAGATTACTTCCTAGTGGTTTAGAAGAGATATGACATATTCTGTGGTAACTTGCAGGCCACAGGATACCAGGAAAACAAATACAGACAGCAGGCAGAAGTTTGAGTATTTGGGATTAAATTTAAAATTAACACATAAAGCATTATACAAGTTATGAACAAAGATGCAAAAGAAACAAAACCCTATCCCTGGCTTTGGTTTGCTTGCTCACTATTTTTAATATTAAATACACATACCTAGCTTAGTTTTCTAAGGAAATGAGACTTACTCACCTGTTTGTCCACCAGTCCTTTCATTCTAACAACTGCTGATTTTCTTCAGCTTTAATCACACCTGACCAGGCAGCAAGAAAATGCTTTGCCACACAGTGTGTGAGAACTTGGGGGTGGAGGGAATGGCTTACATTAATTACTGTTCCCTATGGAGGGAAGCAGAGGAGACCTGAAGGTTGCGGTTTTAAGGTCACTCTTGCTCCTCTTCCAGCAGCTACAACATCTTCCACCTCTTGTCCTTAAAGCATCAAGAGTTTCTGCTGCGAGGGGGCCGACAGTCCTCAGAGGACAGGCAGAACTGCTGCCCTGTCTACTTGGTTTTTCCTGCTTCCCCCAGTAATAGTGAGGGCAGGCTGAGTCCTGCTCCTGCTGCCCAGTCCTGGCTGGGTCTGTAACCTCAGGGCCAGGAAAGGGGCTGCCCACCCACGCTGGAATTGCTCCTTCCAAGGGAGGACACCAAATCCCAAAAGCTGGTGAAGCTGAAAATTTTTTCAAATTATTATCACTAAACGCAGTTGCTAACAACAGTCTGGTTAGGTATGTTTCCAGAATTAAAATCAGAGATAATGAGATTAGCCTGATATTAGGTATCAGGATATAACCCTTGCTGTGATGGCCTCCTTCATAAAATAAAATATGAGTGGGATATGGTTAGTCTTCTGTAATAAAAATGTTTCTTGTATCATTAAGTACAATAATAAAGCAGCCCACATCCTGAATCCTACATGGCCAGGGAAACATTTTTATTCTATATTATTCCAAACAATACTGGGCTATTTATACTCCAGGAAGGGAAAAAACAAAAAAACAAGAACAAAAAACCAACCAAACAAAAATCCACAAAGAAAGAGCATTATTTAAAATGAGAAACAGCTTTCTCCGAGTTGCGCGTGAAATTTTTATGATAGAGCCCAATTCAGATGAAGCCTGATTAAAAATGGTTCATTTGTAGGCAAGTTGGAATTGGCTGACTACTGCCTAATCATTAGGAATATTTATATGCATCTCAAACTATTTAAAAAGGAAACACTGGAAGAAAGAATTAAAAAAAAATAAATAATAACAATGCATTTCAGCCCAAAAAGCTTTCCTTTGCTTTCTATTTAGAGATTTAATGAATGCTGCCGTCATACAAGTAGCAAGACCGCACAACAAGAGAGTGAAAGAACCTGGACAAATATGAGAATTTAGTAACAATGTTTTGCAATTAATAGTACATTTTATCACGGCATCTCACAACTTTTTCCACAGGTGTTAAGTTTTAGGCTGTTCAGCACAAATGAGTTCTTGAAACAGAAATGATACACTCACAAAACTGCTTTGTGATTTGATCCCTGCTCTTAAAATGGTAAAAAAATTAAAATGGTCAGCTATCGGTTACATACCATGCACAGACTTTGTCCCACTCGAGTTACTCATGTGCTTCAATCCAATAATCATTCCAACAAAATAGTCCTTGTATGATTAAAAACTGGATCCTGTTTCATAGTCTTAAATGCAAAATAACTTCCCTATTTTGTTGGGCTCAAAATACATTCTGTGTAATATAACTGGCTATTTTTGTTAGTTCTAGGGTTCCCACAACCAAATCATCTGACAAACCAATGTCAAACACATTAAACCTCACGGCTTCCCACTGAGGAAAGTGCTGTTTTACAAGTGGGGACAGACACGTGCAGAGATTAAAAGCCAAACTCCCAGTGGTATTTAGGAGCCGAGCAGCAAGGCCTTGCAAGATTTTGAGGCGAGAGCAAGCACACAAGTTGGAGTCCTTGTCTGCAGGTGGCTACATCATCTCTGATTCAAACACACATCCACATCCGGGCAGGTACTGAAGAGGTGAAGCTGCGTATCCCAGACCTGCCTGGAAAGTCATCAGCACCAAATCTCAGCGACTGGCGCTTTCACAGCTCGTTGAAGTTGTTGCCTATGTTAACACTAATGCTTATTGGATACACGTTAGTACGTAGTTACCACTACCATGTAGGCCTTTTCCATACTGAACAATTGCTTTTGTCACTAGACAACACCCTGTGCTTTCTGCAGACTACCTCCAGCTTCCAGAAAGGCTGGCAATAGAGGTAAGAAACAAGCAGTGTGGGGTTAGGGAGAAAACAAACAAACAAAACCAACCAACCAACCCCACTCCCTTTTAGGGGTCGGGCTTGCACTAAATTTCTCGTTTCTAGGGCACCATCAGTATTCAGGCAACTCAGCGAGGTAGCAGCTGTGCCGTAATTACCCGAAAACAGATTCAGCTGCGCAACTGCTGCTCTGGGCCCTGCCCACAGGAGTCTCGAAATAACCTGTGACAGCACAGGACCTTCAACTCTGGTCCCACCAGGGTTTGGGCACATGTCCCGGGCACTTTGGTATCTCTCACATCTAGCCACAGTCTCACTTCGAATAATACTTAGCACTGTACTTCCTGGTACAAACCCCTCCTCGCCTCATGATGGGGTTAGCGTGAGCATCCCAGCTTATTTCAGTTAAAGAAATGGGATATTCTATAATATCCTATAGTCTTCCTTGATATTTAAGAACAATGTAAGAAGTACTATATAGCTCCTTTTAAAAGATTAAACTTTTATACTCTTTGCCACATCTTCTACTCTTTCAGTGAAATCTGAAAACATATACCTTTCCAGCCCCCACTCTTCTTGAAGACTGTCCTTTTAATTTTTCTCCAAATGGTGGTTATGGCAAGATTTTCTTCTTCTGAATGTATTTGAAGGTTGTGTACTGAGCATTGAGAATTAAAATATCCAACAGTCATTTGATCTTGTCTTAAGGCTCAGTGAGACTAGAAATAAAGGCATGTTGACACGTTATCTCAGTATTTACTCTAATGAAGCTTAGGAAAAAGAAACACAAATCAAAGTTATGGCTACCCTCCATGCTTTCACCTCACAGCAAGGTAGGTTCAAAAAGTAAAGTTTACTGTAACTTCATTTCTCATTGTCAAGAACCTGATAGAAGAGGAATGATTCTGTAGACATCTCTCTTACATGAAGAACAAACTATGTCTGTATTTTACCAGTGGCAACTGAGGTTCAGCTATTTTGGAGACAGCCCACCAGATAATTCTTCCACACTAGAAGGAATCCTGTAATCCTTTATCAGCAAGAGGTAAACTAAGCTTATCTTTTGTGTATTTAAAATTTTCTCCATGATACATTCATCTCCGTGGTCACAAAGATGAAATGGTTTGCATTTCTGCTATTTGGGAGTTGCAAAGGCTGAAAACACCAGCCCTGAAGATTACCGTAATTTATTTGCTAATTACATCACACCCAAGGCACCCACCTCAGTTGACACAGGTCCCCCCAAGCCCAGCAGTCTTCTGCTTCTGGCACATCTCCCTCGTCTACAACACAAAGCTAACAAAGAGAAGTAACAATCACTGCTACATTTCTGAACGTTAAACAGTGAAATTTTATGATGCAAGAAAGAAAACGAAAATTCTGAAAACTCGAGTTAAACTTTAAAAGTAAATAGCATTTCATGAGAAACCTCAAAGTGCCCTCTTCTGGCAGGTGGCACTAACTGCTCATTTAAAAGGCATCCTAAACCCACAGCACTTACTCTCCGATTAACAGAAAGTTCTTTTGACACACATTTTTTGTTATGAAATTGTCTTATAAAGCCAGGGTATGAAACTGTTAATATACTTTTATAAAATAAGAAACACTGAAGTGATCTGTTAAAAGTTATTTTAAAGCAAGTGTAATTAAACAGGTCATACTCATAAAATAATGTTTTGTTTTTTCCCAAAAAAGCATGTACTTAAGATGTGTATTCATTTCATCATATCATTAGTATCACATAATGTTAATGTTATTAATTTGCAACAGTATCGATGCAAATCCTCACTGCATTACTTATTGCTTATTATTATCGACATTCCTTTTTATAGATTCACCCCAGGAAACAAAACAATTTTTGTTTTAGTTAACCAAGCACAAAAAATGCAGTAGGTGAAAACTGCATTAGAAAAATAAACCTGAACCCTGTGTTTATTTCTCAGTTTGGTGTTGCAACATAAAACACTCATTCATTGTCCACCCCTTCCTAAGTACTTCCATCAGTGTAAGAGTTGTAATATATTTCATTTTGTTTAATACATATTTTGTTTCTATAGCAACTAGAAAGCATTTAATCCATTTCTGTTCCTTCCTAAGCCTTTACATAGCAATTTTCTTTCATGATACAGTAGCAAAAGATAATCCTTCTTTAGAACTCCGGGTACTATCTGTTCTTTCCAAATATCCCTTAATTAGTATGCATTAGGATTAAAGCCAGTTGTAGTACTGCTACAACGAAAAGAAACCGAGCAAAAAAACCTAACAGGATCTAGACAGAAAATTCTGTAACTCCTGTTAAGTAACTTCAGCATAAATTTACTGCCACCTGCAGGCTTTCAGCAACATGGGTCTCCAGAGCACAGGAGCGAGGGTACCCCCACCTCGCACCCCTGTCCGTAGAGGGAAGGCAGATTTAATATTCCTACTCGTGCCAACTGATTCAGGTTTATTTTGCTTCTAGGAAAAGGAGGATCCACTAACGTTGCCCTGTTCAAAGAAATAATGCAGCTTATTTTCATTTGTATTGCCCTGTTCCATCTTGCTTCTGTTCATGGAGACAGCGGTGATGTCTGAAGATTTTCCTACTGAACTGACACGTTAAAAAAAAAAAAGGATACAAGTTCCACTGCTGCTAACCACCTCTTAAACACTGGGCGCTTTCTGTATTTTCCTATTGTTCAAAGAAATTACCATCTTCAAAAACATAACCCAGATCTAGCAAGTCAGATCTTGCAATAAGTCGTGTCTGTAGTTAAAACATCTGAAAACACTGGTTTAGGAGAATTTGGAGATTACTGCCTTACTAAGTGACCTGACTCCTATACATTTACATTCTTTCATACACCAAACCATACTGGAAGAGTAATATTGACACTTTTAAAGCTTGGAAATGCCAAATATAAAGTTTGCCTACAGAGCCTTTTTTTGAACCCATTGCCATGTGAAACAATCCTTACTTAAAAGATCATACAGTAATTTTTCCTATCAGAAGTTGCCTCTGCCAATGCCCAGGGTAACTAGGGCTAAGTTACTCATCTTACCATTTTTTTAAATGCTGGTCATTGACATACACTTCATCACTTCATTTATTCCATTTGCCTCTCCAATCTTTATTCTGGAGCTGGAATTTCTTCAACGTTGCACTCAGCACCGCACCTAACTTCAGGTCCTCTGCCCACTAGCGAATCTCTCAGCTCAGTTTCAGCATTCAAACTCTTCATACAACGTCTGGGAAAGTTAGATTTCTAGAAATGAGGTCTACAGGAGCCAGCACACTGAAACAGGAGTCAGCTCAGCACATCACTTTTTGGCTTTCCAGTCTGGAGTTCCAGAAAAAACAGAAATGAGTCTTAAATGTCAGAAGTCAAAGCTGTTCCATCAAGCCCAGATTTTCCATACAGAGAAATGAAAGCATACACAATGCCATGCAAGTACAGTTAGGCTGGCATTTCCAGGAAATATCAGGCTTACTGAATACATGCTGTGCTTTTGATTAAATTGTAGACTGCAAATCCCATGCTGATTTACTGCAGATGTACCATGCAGCTGATCTACACATACGCTGCAGAAACACTGAAGTATTTCCAGACACCAGGCAGTTACCGTGCTACCTGGAAGTACACATCACCCAGGGCATCCTGACTGTCAGATCTCTGAGGTACCCTAGGTACCCGAGGTAAAATATTGGCTATTTGGTCTTAATTCCAACGGTAACCATGCCCCCAGCTGAGAAGGGCCTTGTAAAAAACTTCCTTAGGAATAATCAAGTGCCCTTAGAACAGAGCTTACCTGGCCACTTGTAAAAGGGTGTTTGGACAGGGCTGTCATATGCAGAAACAGAAGAAAGCATGTCCCATTTAGCTACCACGAGGAACAGTGAAAGGCTCCAACAAACTCAATATGGCTAAAAGCACTGAAGATTTTAGCTATTTAAATGCAAGGTCTATCGAACACATGTTTTCTCCCTACCTCTTCCCCTTGACCTCAAAAAAAGGCAAAAAATGCAGCTCTTCCCACAGTAATAATTGAAGAACTTCTCCAGGAGACTGGGAGCCGTATTAGTACTTCTTTTGGTAAAAGCCAAAATCTTTTCTTTTTCTTTCCACTTCAAAGAAAAAAACAAAAACAAACAAAAAACCCCTCCCAGAACAAATTGAACCTGTTGGTGGAAGACAGCATGGGTTTTCAAAATGTGTGAAAATTTTAGTATTTAATCGTCACTTGCCACTTGATGGAGCTGGTGAGCTAGTTATGCAGGCCTTGGCTTACAAATACAAAACAAGATGTTCCATGGGCTACACATAGCCCATTTTTATAGTTTTAAAAAAAACACACTGCAACAAAGCGCCAAAATCCAAGTGTATTTGTAAAGTTTAAGAGCTGCTCATTATGAGATACCTAAGCTAAATTCCACATTATACTTATGCATTAAGTGTTGTCACGTTAAATCAATTGCATTTCAACTAAATATACCGGATACTTCATTACGAGAAAGATTAACAGATCAGCTTGCTCTGTGTGATTGGCGAAAAACAAACTGCACCTCCTCTGAAACACAACTATTGATATAGAAGCCTTTTCTATACATGTACAGAAAGTTATTTTTGTCACTCAATGCCTGTTACTCTTCATTTACTTCCCTTTTCACATATTGTATCTCAAGGAATAAACAATATGCCCAACATCTTTTTCCTTTCAGCACTTTACAGATCTTAATCCTATTTGTAGGTTAAAACAATCCTACTGAGGCTTGAAAAGCTTTACTGTAGCGGTGTAAAAGATAAAACAGATGGACAACAGGCTAACAACGTCTGTACTTCAAAGGACTAAAATCTGTTGAAGACACCTCTTACATTTTATGATGGAGCGAGCAAACCATTAACTGTTCAAATATTAAAAAGATATATAACATGTACCAAATATGATTTGTCTAGGCATGAAACAATTAACCAATTATAGAAAAGACCAACCTCATAACTTTCCAATTGCATACACAGAAGTGATTACATGTAAAAAGGAAAGCCATAGCGCAGTTTCTTGGACTTCTAGTAACGGAACAGGTAGATCCTAGTTGTTTGATCACTAACCCATACTGCTATGCTTATTTTCTATCATGTTGATATGAATAATGTTTATTCTGAATAAAGAAGCCGCACTCACCAAGTGTCAGTCCAAACTGCAGGGCTGGACAAAGCAAAGTTCTGGACCCAAGGAGATCAGATTAGAAACAGCTTTAGAAATAATCAATCGCAGCTAGAGGAAAGAGGAAAGGGGTGAACCACAGAAACAGTTTAGGGTACCCAGCATGCCCTAAATACAAATGATTTCAAGCACATCAATAGCTAAGAGGTTCTTAACAGTGCTTACATGTGATTTATAAACAGCGCAGAATAGTCGTTCCATAAAATATTAAAGAAAAAAGTTGTAAAAACAAACAAACAAAATCTATACATACAAACTCTCAAAATTCAAAAGAAAAAAGTGCAAGTCCAAGGTCTTTAAAAAGATTTAGGCCTTCTGAAAACTTAAATAGATTTCCCTTTAGCATTTGGTATATCAGCAATTCCAACAAGACTAGAAAACCAAATAGCAAAACAACATAATACATGTCCACTACCACAGATCATTTATTTATACACTAAGTTAAAAAATACGAATATTTTATTACAAAAAGTTTATCAAACAACTGTATACATACAGTTCATATTGTTAAAAGCCAACATGTCAATTGATACTTTATGTACATTTGATTAATAATGTCATACAATTGTAGAAAAGCATCACTCAGCAGAAACTGATTTGGCATTTGGAAAGTAGTTACCACCCTGCACTAGAAGAGACAATTAATATAGGAATAAAACATTTATATGTTACAATAAAAATACTTATTTGCTGTGATCATTTAAAGCAAATGGATGCTTTCTTTCTCCAAAAAGAATCATAAGTGGAGATTAAAGTGCACATAACCAACGCATTAATAATTCTTCAGCAATCCCATCTATCATTCTAGATGCTCCAAGCATATCACAGTAACATCAAGGATTTAGGACTTTTCTCCGTGGCTTAAACAGTAAGATTTAAGAGAAATTAAGCTTTCTAAGCTGCATGAAATAATTCTGGTGTACAATAAGATGAAGTAGGGTGCAGAAATTTGGAAAATAGTGTTTGGTGAAAAAGTCAGTGTAAATTTTCCCAGATCAGATTTCTGGGGAAATATTTTCCTTTTGAAAAAAAGATTCATAGTATTTCATACAACTGTGGACCAAACAAGCAGAGCATGCAACAGTATTTACATAACCATTCCCGCAGTCGTTCTTTGTGGGCTACGTATAACACAGGTTGGAGCAACACTGTCTACTTTATGCATAAGTTTTGCTGGCAATCTGGGGAAGAAGAAAAAAAAATCACCAACGATTTGTTTACTATAGAGTAGGGTCCTAAACTAAAAAAGTGCTCCTCAAAAAATGTAGCTCAAATATTGGCTTTGTCTCATTACAAGCAATATAGTAAACCTTACAAAATATAACACAGTCAGTACTAGCAGAGCTGTCAAGGGCAATAATTTTAATAAATCGGTCCACTTTGCATAAAAGAATGCTTATGCATGTTACAATCTATTCAAAAGCAACAACTGAACAGGCTAAATTTACATCCACAAGAGAAGCATGACATGTTCACTGAAAACAAAGTGAGTTGCTGGTAATTATGGTTATCATTTTTATCACACCAACTGGTCACCAATGAAAAAAAAAAAAAATATTTTTTTTTTTTCTTTTTTTTCCCCCATTTTACCAATATGAGAAGTTCTGAGCCATTATACTTGAAGAGCATACTTCATATCTCAGGCACTGGACCCAGCTTAGAGGTAAAATGTCTGTCAACATGATTTAACGTCCTCAGGTTTCTGAAGGCCATCCACATGAAGTTTACATACAGCACTACAAATACACATCAGATACTGCTGTAAATTTATAAGGAATACAAAACACTATTAAATACAACTTTCACCCCATGGCACATCAAGCATGGCAATACCACTTGTTTCCTATCTGGTTAGCAACGGTCAGTTGTGGTTATGCTTTATTGAATATTTTCCTTTCTGTAGCTGAGAAATATACAGCTTGGACTTGCTTCCATCTGGTCTTTTAAACCAAACTTCATCATGGTTAATTGTTGTAATGATGGCACTACAGAAAATGAGGGAAGAAGGGTCAGGGTAAGAAAAACAAGAGTTTAGAAACCTTATAAGCTAATAAATAACCTCAAAACTGCAGCTGTATTTCCGTACAGTAAATGAAAATATGCATTTGTTGTAAATGCTTGGCCCAAAAGACACTGGCTCCATTGTAAGGATAGTTTTAACAGAATTCTTTGGTAACTGCATGTGTTTTTAGTGAAGGTAGTTAATTTTTCAGCCATCTATCTATTTTCCTCTCCCACGAGAAAACCCTCAACATGTACAAATGTTTTAATTGTTTAAAAGAACAACAATCACTCACAGAAAACACAACAATAGACTACCCATGGTAAAAAACAGATCTGTTAGCAAACATACCCAGAAATTACTTTGAATACAAAGTATTTGGAAAAAACTTTGAAAAAAGATTGAAGCCCAAGATTTAAAGCAGAAAAAGTATTCAACTGTTAGTCATTATACCAAGACCATAGGAAATAAAGTCAAAGCCTGATTTACTGAATCATTCTTACATGAATCCTTCTGGTAAACCTTAACACAACTAGTGAACACATAAAAAATTTTTTTTCAAGTAGAATTGATGACATAAAAAGGCTCAAAACCAGAGATTAAAACAGTTAATGGAAAAAAGATCTATCACATACTCAGTGTGACAAAACTCCCTCCAGGAAACTCTTCAGCCTTAAAAGTTGCTGAAATCTTGAAAGGCTGGGAAAGTTCTACTGTATGCTTGCCCTGTTAAGCATCAGCTTTTGTCAGACACTGGATACCAAGATCTTTTTTGGCCCAGTATAACTGCTATGTTCTGCTAAACTAATTCAGAATTTTTTAAATTTCAGAAAGAATAAATAGTTTACTAAAATACCTTCCTGCTTCAGCCCTGAACACCAAAATCACCAAAATCTGTACCCCTTCACTATACACAGGGAAGAAAAGAAACAGCCACTTTTACAGTAAATTGCTGGTATATGAAGTTAAAGTTCATTTTCCTGGGTAGCTGTGCATATTTAATCAACACTGCGCTTCAACTGATTTGCCCCATTCAGTAAAATGTAAGATATAAATTTAATTTTAAACATTGTTCTAAATATACCCAAATTTTTAGAATTTACAAGTATTATCCATACAGAGAAAATACATTTAGACATCTTAAACATTCAACCAAATTAGCACTGTAATATTTAGACCGTTTCCAGGTAGAACCTTTGTTAAGAGAAGGAAATACCACAAAAAAAGTTCCAACTCTTTTCTTTCAGAGTGTTAATCAACTGAAAACAAAGCTTATCTTTAATGGTGTAAAGTGTTTTTCCATAATTAAGTATTTTTGGGTGGGCCAACAGATCAAATTCTCACAGCAACAAAATCCCAAGATACTCAAAAAAAATTTAGTCAAAGGCTATTCAGAAACTAGTAAGAGGTTAAATTGTTAGTGAGATCCTAACTTGACAAACATCTCATTACCTTTAGTAAAGTCCAACCTTTACTAGCCTCTCTCAGAAGTCCAGTGCTCAACTTTCTTTGACAATGCCTGTCTTCTAAGGTGAACTAATAAATGTTACTGAGGTGGCAGTATTTCCAAATAAGCCTTATTCTTCAACACCATCATCCTATTTATTGGTTAACATGAATGTACAGAACTGCATAAACTGAGCAACCTTTACCTTGTAGGACATTCGTCTTTTTTATCAATGCATATCGTCTGTCCACGACCATACCACTCTCCATCATAATAAAGTCTTCCTTCTTCAGATCTAGCACTATGTAGATGCTTTTCTAATTTGACAGGTGCTGAAATGATCAATAGAAGTCATTTAATACTGACTTGGCAGAAGTCAGTTAGATGTTTAAATACACATTCATCAAGTTATTTACATAGAATTCACATTTTTTCCATTCTCAAAAGTAGCCTCTCTCTTAATAGTTGCAAGAATGCAAGAAAATTGGAAACAAGATACCTTTTTATTTCCAGTCAGGTAAATTAAAAGTTATATTTCCATTTTCAGATAGAAGCTATCTATCCCACAACCTTCATATCTGTGATACGAATTTTCACAAATCAAGTAATGCAATATAGAGAAGACTTCATATGGCAGAACCTGAAACCTCTTCATCAGCACATTACCACAATGTGCAAGTAGTAATGTTGCTAAAGGAATACATCACCTGCTTGCCTCCTCTCCCTTCTTCTCCTTACTCACCACCTCCAAGTATTTGATTTTACCTAGCATTAATGTGCTTCTCACCTCAGTGCCAAATATCAGTTGCCACTCCTTTCCCATAGCTCTACTTTTTCAGGGTTGTAGCTTGCAGTGAATGTGAGCATCCTTTAGAATTCACCCCTAAAGTCCAGATGCCCTCAGTTTCCTGCCTCATCTTGTGTAAACACTGGCATAGTTTGCTAATATTAATTGGTGTAACCCACTTCTAGAAGTCTAGATTTTTATTGATAATTTTTTTAAATTCAGGTGTCAATACAATCATCAGCAATCGAGCTACAAGTATAAGCACCTGAGAGAAGGGAAAGACAAAAGCCACATCTTCCAGCTACCTCATCCCACCCTCCATGGCTAAAATAAATGGCATCCACCAGGGCTAAAATAAATATGATCTGCAGTTTGCATCATTGCACACAGCAAGTTCTGTCTTGTGAAACCAGACAATGTTTACTTACGTTCTGGCTTTACTCTGTGTGGCCCCAGTGTAGCCATTGCCTTGAAACACAAAAGAAAATGAAGTTAGTCAGCAAGCATAGTCTTTTTTTCTCTACTGCCAGCTTTAATTGCGAATTTAAATGCAGTGTAGCTCAGGATACTTGCTTTTACATGCAAAAACCACAATCAGAACAAATCTAAAATAAAAGTGTGTTCAATGGTGACTCGGTAACTAAATAAAAGAGCATTTTGAGGGTGAAAAAAAAAAAACCACCTTCTTTAGTAAGTTTTTGATTTCAAATAACTCAGGAGGTTTTCTAAATTAAACCTTCAAAATTCCCGTTACGTAATTCTGTCAAGAAAATACAAAAGGACATTAACTCATTCTGAAAAACAAAATGCTATATGAACAACCTACTCTCTTAATTTATACATTATACTCATAAGCTCACAAATTTTCTCTCATGCAAACTCTAGATCACACGTGGTATTAATGTAGGTTTAAAAAAAACCTCTGAGAGTTTTTTGGTGTTGTTTGTTTGCTTTTTGGTTTTTTTTAAATTACTTCCAGAAAAGGCAAAGTCCCCAGTAGACTCTGGTTTTGTTGCTATTGTTTAAAATTGTATTACACTACAGGAAAGAAACTGAGGGAAAGTTATTTTGTGTCTGTTCCTCCGATGTGATAGGAAGAGAAAAGTCAGACAAGTTTTCACACAGACATCACATTCTAGTTCTTGTTTAGGAAATATGTACAAGTATAAAGCAGGATGGAAACTGTCTCAAAGCCATTTCCCACCAAGTTTTTGAATTCACATAAGTAGTTTGTTATTCCACAAGCTGGGAAGCACTAGGGTACCAGGACAAATTTTCTGACTGCAGGTGCAAGGCAAGGATAGTGTTTCATTACAGCAAGTTACTTTAACGATATGACAAAGATCTGAAAAAGGAACTCTGCACTTAAAAGCTGGATTTATTTTTTCAAATACATCAACTGGTGAAACAAACTTCTCTTCCTGTAAACCCTGATTCTCTTATAATCTGGGAAAAACACAGAGTTTCACTTTATTTAAAAAAAAGGTATAAGGAGAGGTCAAAGCATAAAAATATTCATAAAATAAACTATTTACTACGTGAAAACATACTGTATGATGTATATTTTAAAAATCTTAATTTAAAGCAAAATCCTATCAAACTACTCTATCATACTTTCTACCCAATTATGCTAGACTATGAGACAACAGATCCTCTTGACACAGGCTTTAGGCTCACTTTATCATGGAAAATTACAGAATAGCCGTTTAAGAGATAATCTCTTCCACCACTCTATTGGATTCCTCTGCACGATTTGGGTAGAATCAGAAAAAGTAGCAGTAACATAGCTTGAACTGGCATGATCACCTGACTACTGAAGAAACCAAAATACATTTAAAGTTTTGATCATGTAAGAAACACATTTACGTATTTTTAAGAGGCAAAAGGACTAGACAAGAACCCAAACAAAACCCACAGCCACTGGCATTCATCCTTTCATCTTACCTTCCTTATTGTTGTCCAGTCTTCAAGTATATCAAGGTCTTGTAACATATAAACTATATAGGGGCGTGGAAAAGTTAGGGAAAACTCTTTTAAAAGCAATAATAAAAATACTCTAATGTTTGCAGAAAGATATTAATAGCTCTGTTCTGCCAATCTTTTACACAAAGAATACCTACGTGAAGTGAAAGCTCAGCAAAAATAAATGCATCTTTGAATTATGCAACCTAGAAATACACTTTAAAAATTATTAAGAGATAAGTAATAGTATGTAGATACTCAGACTACTGGAGTTCAACATGAAGATAAGATAAACAACTATAATACAACCATTCCATCCCTAAAATTTCCAAAAATCATTCTATTTGCATACCACAAATTACAATTAAAATTCACTGCAATTTCAATATACCACTGCAAATCAGCATCTACGCTAGTATCAACTTTAATAACATCATTATTTTTACAGTATTCTGCATCATATTTCTTTGAGAGAAAAGTGTAGACAGCACCACATCTCTGAATATCAAATATCCAAAAAACAGGAAGTAGAAAGGTAAAGCCCCTTCCTTGAACTACCAACTGTAAAGTAAAAACTGTGTTGTTCTAATACACATGAACTTTGAAACAAAACTCCACATAGCACAGCTATTGCATTACAACAATCTTCAGTTTTTACTTTGTTTTTCCCCACTTCATCTCTGAAAAACAAGTTTAGAAAAAGGTGCTATGAATGTTTAAAAACTAAATCTCCTAAAATGGAATATGATAGCTTTAATTTACATTCCATTTGAAATTTTAAGAATCTTTAGCCATTTTCAAATTTGTTTTCCTCTAAATAACGAAGAATTACAAATCAAAATCCATGTAAAATTTCTAGGTATTTGCTTTACACAGATCTGTACAAACTGACAAGTTCACAACTATTTTAAAATCATAAGCAAAAAGAGCAAATTAATTTACTTCACAACTGAAAACATTTTCAGCCTTATGAATTGCCTGAAATTGCTGGGGTTTTAGACCTAATACTATGTTAGTATTTTCCTTTTGGAATGTATTCTAAAATGGCAAGGTAGCTCAATTCACAGAATCTGATGCTGTTTATGCGGACATCCTGAAGACAAGGATGACTGAGAGCTAAAGAAAATACACTTTCAGATAGCCTGGCACTGAAATTGCTAAAAGGAGTTAAGAAACTAATGAAGCCACTTGTACCTGCATTGATTAATACCACTTGGTTTTTAAGCACTAGTTAAAAAACACCTCTACTAAACTGAATTTATGACACATCCTAATGGAAGAACAGTCGTTATTAGGACAAATCATCCACCTGGGATGTGTTCCAGTAAATCAACCATCCTGAAGGAGGATGTCCCAATGATGACAGTTTTTTCAGAAACTTCTTCCTTCCCACCTTCTCCTAATGTTACAAAACCTTGTGAAGGTAGCAGGATTTTTTGCAGCAACTTAGCAATAAAAAATGGCTTTTATACCATATAATGTCAATACTTAGAAGTCAGTCTCTTTTAGGTAGTCTCCATGATTCTGGCAATTTCTAAGCCATCTCATCTCTATCCTATAAAAATGCTAGGCTAGGGGTAGGAGTAGAGAAAACACTCTGTTTGCAAAGGCATCTCCTTCTTTCTCTAGAGAAAGATGATACCATCTTTTAGGTGTTACACCTTAAAAAGTTTCAGCTGCACTGCATGCTTGTCAACAGCCATGAAGAAGTCATCAATGCAAAATTCTTAAATATTATACTCACTCTACAGGAACCCCAAACCCACAAACACCCTCCCCCAACCCTCTCAACTCTTGGAATTTTAAACTTTTAATCAAAGAGGGTTCTAAAGTCTATGGAATTGTTAAGAAGTAACAAATTGAGGTAAAGATGTCCCAGTATGAGAAGCAAAGCTATACAGGAGAAGTTACACAAGTCAAGTTATATTTTACAAACATAATGTCTAACTTTTTCCTGCTTTTGCTTTGTAGCTCTATTTTTTGAAGAGTTAGAAAAATCAACTTTTAGAAATATTCTCTATATGAAACTAGTAGTTAGATAAGAGAATCTTAATTTCAGTTTTCATAATGGGATGTGTCAACATGGTTTCTCTAATCTGAATTAGAATAACATCTGCCATGCAAAAATCAATTCTGAGAATGCGTTATCACTTCAACTTGTTATTAATGACATATGTAATAAGACTAGCTATAAAACAGTAAACACTACTAGAAAAAATAATTATTTCAGTAAAAGGATATCTGATACAACAACAGGTTTCTTCTTATCTGGACTAAATGGATCCTTCCTTTTCTTCCTAGACTGTAGCTCATCATTCCATAATTCTGAAAAGACATGATAAGAACATGCTATGAATCAGAAACATTTACATGCTTAGCTCTTTTTACAGCAGAAAACATTGTCCAAAAATGAAAAATAATACATTTTCTGGTGAGATGTTGTTTCTGAACAGAATGAAGATGTTACATGATTATGTAGTCATAGATTAATACTCTCAAACACACAAGGGATGCTGACAATTACTAGACCAAAGTTTGTTTTAAGCTTAAATTCAACCCACCACCTAAAGTTTACAGCTGGATAGCATTCTACTGGATAACCTGAAACTCACCAGACCTACTATGTGTACAGTCAACTAATGAGTAGCTACCAGAAGATTGAAAAAAACCCAAACAACAACAAAAAAACAACACCAAACAAACTAACAAAACCCCAACAACTTTGAATTTCCATCCACCTGAGGTAATGTCAATGCTATGCCTGTCTTCTTCAAGTCTTCTAATCTTCTCTTCTAGTTCACTTTGTACAGTATCATACAACAGAAGCTTTTCACTCTAAAAAAGGCAAGAAATTACACATTTTTACATGACTATGTTCTATTATCTAAATACATATGACAACAATTTAAAGCCTCAGTGGAAGGAAGGTAAGAGTAGCTTTAGGTGAAAATTTTTCAGAAGGCACAAAGCATATGACATTTCCCTCTATCCACTTTCCTAGTGTGAAATGCTAGCTCCTTAAAGACAGCACGCTTACTTGGCATAAGTGTAAATATAGTTATCAAATATCAGTACCAAGAATAACTAAGTATGTAAAAGCATGCAGCTAGATCTCCAGAATAACTGTTTGTATTTTGACACAAATACAGTATTTTCCTTCTGGATAGCAAAGATTTATTCACAATGAGTAACTGTAAAGTAGTGACCTCTATGCCATATTTCATTACAAATCAGAAAAGTTAATGTTTTCGTGGAAACCTTTTTATTAAGCTGCCTCCAATATTGATAAACCTGCAGTCATTTATAGAGAATTATCATCTATTACCACAGTATTTATAATTGTCTATTTTCATAGATCTGAAAAATACCTTCCCACAGAAGAATTTATTGAGCACATAAAATAACCTAGATAGTTGTGAAAGCAAAATTGTCTACCTTAAAGCTGTGAGAAACACTTCTAAAGCACTGCTTTAGATAAGTTAGCTAATTCGTCCTTTTAAAAGGCAATTTCTGATCCAAATAGATTAACATAATGCCTTCAATGTCTCATTAGCACTTTTTATATACAAAGACAAACAAAACCACACTCTGATGTGAACTTTCTACAGCGTTTTGTGCAGTCTACACTCTCTTCCATCTCTTAAGTGTTTCGAGAAAATCAACTTTGTAGTAAACTGCTCTCAATTATAGTCCACTGCACAGGACTGATACCAAAATTACACAGTATCTATATAGATCAGTTACCCTTCTGAAGGCAGCATCGAAAAACACTAAACTCTCTAAACCAGTAACTTGGAATTAAGCTGAGTTCCAAGCCTCAAGGAAATAAATTTACTGTTCTTTCATAAGCTTGCACATTTCCTAAAACACAAGTAGGAAGTACAGTTGATTGTTACATTTTAAAGTTCATTTTCACTGAGCAACATCTTTAACAACTCTGGAAAACAGAGAGCTTGGACTTACTCATTGAAAAACCAACTTAAGCAGCACAAGTCACTGCATCTAGCTATTTGCTACCATGTCTCTGCCAGAAGCTGCAGTTCCTAGAGCCAAGTCAGCAGATGTCTGCACCTCAACTGCTCCTGCCCATAGCACAGCATACTAACAGAAACTTAACCTTTACCAATGTTCAAGCTAGTACGCTGGAGTGAAGCAAAACAGTTGACGAATAGACAAAACCAAAGAACCCTGTTCTACTAAATGGCTGTCATGTTTACCATTCCCTTCAAGTTACAAAGTATTTAAATTCCAAAGACCTCCTTTCATATATTTTTCAACCCTTAATTATAAAAAAAATTTCCCTGTGGAATTGAAAAGGCAGAAGCCTCTTACATATACCTGAAATGCTAAATGAGTGTTATCTGTTCTGAGACCATTTTAAAATTCCATTTTAAAATGAAATAGTGTTTGTGTTTAGACATCTGTTTTGCTTCAAGCACTTGGTGACTAGCTGTCCAAGTCATCTTAAAAAGACATCATTATTATTATTATTGTTGTTGTTGTTGTTAGCAAAATGTAAGGTGCTTTTTGCTAAAATTATGTCAGATATTTTAGTTACTGTTCTTGGTAATCTTTTTTATAACAAAGGTTAAAAAAATTATGTGAGAATCTATTAATAAGTACCTGTTAATGAAAAATAAGAAAACTTAGCTATACTTATATGCAAAGCCAAATTAATATAAAAGCTAATTTTTATATGCTTTGAATAACCTCTTACATGGGATTAAATATCACAAGGCAATTGCATTCAAATAGCAAATAACAATAATAATAAAAACATGCACTGAATTTGGAAAGCACGACACAGTAAAGTTAGATGAGATTAGCTATCGATGTAAAATAGCTGGCACAACCTCACAGTGCTGTCGAGACGCTTGAATTTCACATTCATACTTGTTCTTCACAGATTCCAGACAAAGCTCTCTATAGATACCTGTAATCAGGCAAATTACAGCAGTATTACTTTCTTTAGCTAATACCTGATTTCAGAATTCTCTTTTAAGACTGCCTGCAAGTCCCATAACATGTACATACTGAAAAATACAGATATATTATATTAGGCACTTACAGTGGCTAGCTGCTTTACAAAGTAAAAATAAGAACAAGTAATCCCTTAATTCTGAAGATCTGAGGAAAAATAAATGCTATTGGAACTTTTTCCCCTATCAGTCAACAAATTACACCAGCGGTCAGGCTAACTTTACAAAATAGGTCTATTTCATATTTCTGATCAAAATATCCTGGATATTCTCAGTTTGCAAATCATGAAGTACTAAATGGCCTCTTCTGTTTTCTAATTAGCGTTTTAAATAATGTTTTGGGGGTTTTAAATAGCTAGAAAACTGAATGAAAGAACAGACTTTTACAAATTAATATTTGGAATAAGGCTTACTTTATAATGCATGACCTTAATAAATCACATCAATTAACATGACTGTTCCATTCTTAGAAATAGCCACCTTATGATACAAAAGATACTGCTTCTGAGTATTAGGAGCATTTCTTACACATTTCTGAAAATGTGTCTACTAAACAGACAGCTGAAAAAATCTGAAAGGTATCTGAAATGTAATATCTGGCAAGTATAAATAGAACTTGATTTAGTACATTCAATGCATTCAACACAAAATACTTAAATTGTTCCAGATTCCATCTTGAGGAGTTAAGTTTGCACACACGCTGGTGCTGTCTAGCAACTGAAGAACTCCCAAAAACAACTTCCCTCAGAATTCAGTTGACTATAAATTAATACAGTACAAGAGGAACAATTGTATCTGGCAATTCCTGTGAAAAACAAACCGCAAAGTATTAATGTCAATCATCTTTCCGCTGTGATGTCACTTTTGATCTAGAATTCAAAATGTTCTTTTCTTACATCAGTATGTTATGCTGGCTTTTTTTTTTTTTTTTTATATTTATGGCTGACTGGCATATCTAGGTCTACCAATTTATAATCACTGCTTATTTGCCTGAAATCAAGCAGTATAGGAATGAATACTTCTAGAAAAAACAATTGTATTCCTGACTTGCTGAAATAGTCAAGATCCACATTTTGTGTGAATAGTGTGCAGTGCCTTAGAGAGCAGAGGAACACAAGTTTCTTTTCTACCACAGATTCAACTATATCCATAATTTAGCTAAACATAGTTTAGCTTTTTTTTTTTCACCCTTTCTTCCCCTCTCTCAGGTAGAAGTAGGTCCTTAGGGGTTACCTGTTGGAGCTCAAGTCCTGCTCCTACCCACTTCTGTCAAGGCTCTCAAACAGTAAGACCAAATAAGCCTGTTCTGTAGTTTCTTGCTTTCTCTGGAATAATTTTATCAATCTCATTCAGTTGAGAAAAAAGGAAAAAAAAAAAAACCACCACAATCCTGATTTCTAGCCTCAACTTCAAGGAAACTTTGTAGTTTTTACCCTGGGCTCTTTTTACATTGGAACATGGATCTTCAGTGCTGCTGAAGACAAATCAGGAGAATCTGTAATATTCTGCCTATCCACACCCACCTACATGAAAGCCCTGACAGCCACATTTAAAACTGAAAATCAAAAGCCGGGATTAAGGTTGCTTTTATATCAAACCTTCTGCAAGTTCACCTCTGAACCTTCTGCAAAGCCCAAGTGGGCTACTTAAGAGTCATCAAGTAAATTTGGGTTAAGATCTTAAAACTCAGAAATTCTGGGTCACCAGCTGAGAAAAAGCATTACATTATGGAGAAGACCGGGAGGGAGATAAATGCAATAGACCAAAAGATTTCAAATTCTCTTCATAGCTTGAAGTCAAAAGTACCAATGAAGACATACTGAGTAGCACTGAAGTAGCACTCGTATTATGAAAAGTGTAAGCAGGCTTGCCATTTTCCAGTTCGTCTGCACTGTGCTTCTGCTGAATTTCTTAGAAAAGACATTGGCATAGCTTCTCTCGCTAGAGAGATCACGGCTGTCTGCCTTTTGGCTTTTGACAGCCTGTATTAGGTAACCCTTAGACAGCTGAATTACTCCTAAAGGAGTAATATATGATATGAAAACAATTTACAATAGGGAAGTACAGATCTTTGTCTTCCTGTAATACCACTGTTCCATATGACTATAGGTTTATATCCCAGAAGAAGATAAAAGTTCTTGCCTGCTTCTTCTATGAGCATAAAAGCCTACCTAAACATTAGTTTTAATAATTGAAATGCAGCTTAGATAAAAGCTGCTAAGGACAAGAGTTTTCCTCCTTCCCCAGACAGAACAGGAGGATGGGAGCAGAGGAGTAGAAGAGAAACAGATTAGAAGAGCAGGAAAAACATGGTCATCTCAGATGATCTGGCAAGCACTTCATGACATAGCACCTACTTATCTCTTCATTTCAACAGTGACCAGTGTGCAGACTTGATCCCAAATCTTCTCACTAGTAAGAATTATTACTGGTTTTAATTCAGTAATTTTGTGCTTACTACACAAAGACAGACAGCCATTAAATGAAACACAAAAAAGCTGTATTTTTAGGCAACTTGTGCAAAGAAGTAAGCAACCTATTCATTTTGACTTGAAAAATATTTTATATTTCAAACTATGCCACAGTATTTCTAACTTTAAAACACACTCTAACAATTCTTAAGAAAAAAGGAGATTGACCTTAAAATGCATAGCAAGTTTATACTGGTGAAACAGCAATACTCATTTTGCACGCCTACCTGCCACCTTGGTTCGGATTTGCATATTTTCTTGTAAAGCTGCCAATGGTTCTAAATATTCAGGTGCTTTTCCGGCTATGACCTCTTGTAGTTTTGCATCCACTTGGCTTAATCTTTCTTTGTAAAGTCTTAAAATAATAGAAATAAAAAAACATGTATTTTATTTAAAAACAAACACAAGTTAGAAGAAATATTTTTAGAACAACTATTCTGCATCTCTGTTAATGTTACAGAACACCCACTGAAGCAAAGTTAAGATTTGTTACCATCTGAATTTTCCAATACATATTTTCTTTTTCAACAATATTCCTCATGTCTATCAAGCCTTTCTGGAAAACACATGCAGACAATCAGAAGTGTAGAAAGTAAAGATAAAATGAAATAAATCTCCATCTCTAAGGAAGAAGAAAAAAATCACATGGCCGTTAATAGGATTAAGGTAGAGTAGGAGGTGAATCAACATGGAAGAGGACAGGAAAGGGTGCTACAATACATATGACCACTACGACTTACATCATGGGAGAGAAAGATAGACATTTTGTGGATAGAAACGCCCATTTGCTTTCGTGTTCACATATCTGCTCCCACCCTACCATAAACCAAGGAAAGAGAGAGGCAGGCTCTTATTGAAGCAACCCTCATTTCATCTCCTGTGAAAATCCACATATTGCATACTATCACAAATATCACAGGATAATTTGTAATGACATCTTTCACTCCTGCCAAAAGGAAGTGTATTTAAAATATTTTTATTTTACCTAAAATTCATTCCTTTTATAAATTCCTGCTATTTACTGGCAGACAATGAAGAAATCTGCTTACATTTTGAAGAATTTAATGTAGAATCATAGAATCATTAAGGTT
>NW_009200645.1:0-520 GCF_000690835.1 Fulmarus glacialis
GGGGGGGTCGTCGGAGCGAGTCCGGCGGTAACGCCGGGATGGGGAGCCAGCGCGATGTCCCGAGGCTGGTAATGCATCGGGTTGGGTGTCAGAGCTGCTCCTGAGAGATTTAAACCTTCGTCTTGCGTTTTTCCTGGTGAGCTCTGTGGGTAAACACCACTTGAATGAAGTTTGCAGGTGGCGTTGAATGGGGTGGGTTTGTAATCACAGAGATGTTTTAGTTAATACTGGTGTATCTAGAGGAAAACAAAAAAAGTGAGCAACTGGGAAACTGCGAAGCTCACAGAGGCCTTGGAACAGTAGTAGATGGCAAACTAGAAATGAGTTTGCAGTGTGATATGACTGCAGTAAAAGGTTAGTCCTGTATTTGGGCAGTATATGCACGTGGATCAGTACTTTGTGGAGAAGTTAAGGACTATGCCCTTGCTATACAATGGTTATGTGATATGATTGCATTTGGAATATGTTCAGCTCTGCACTACATTTTACCAAAATGCTACTGAAAATCTGACAGGAGTTC